>NW_012123931.1:1118258-1124609 GCF_000951035.1 Colobus angolensis palliatus | reverse complement strand
GGATTGCAAAAATTTTCTCCATTCTGTAGGTGGCCTGTTCACTGTGATGATAGTTTTATATAAATTGAGTTGTGTAAGCTTTGCTTGGTTTCTTTCACTCAACATACTTATTTTGAGATTTATCCATGTAGCTGTGTGTATTAATACTTCATTCTGTTAACTGACTTTGCTAGTATTCTGTTATATGCATGTAACACAATGTTTGTTCATTCGCTTGCCCAGAGACATTTGAATTACATCTTTTTTTTAATGAATAAAGATGCCACGAACATTTTTGTATACATCTTTGTGTGAACATATGTTTTTATTTCTTTTGAGAAAATACTTAGATCAATTTTGTTGATAGTATTGTTCAGGTCTTCTATATCCTTACTAGTTTTTTGTTTACTTTTTCTGTCAGTTGAGAGAGGGGTACTGAAATCACTGACTGTAACTGTGGATCTATTTCTTTTGTAACAACTTTATTGAGATAATAATTTACATATAATACAATCCATCTGTTTCAAGTTTACTGTTGTTTTTTAGTATATTCACAGAGTTGTACAACCATCACCATAATCAGCTTTAGAACTCTTTCATCACTCTGAAAAGGAAACCCAGTGCCCATTAGCAGTTACTCCCTTTCACTCCACCCACACATGCCATAGACAGCCACTTCAGTGCTTTCTCCATATATAATTTTGCCTATTTTAGACATTTCATAGAAATGAAATGCAGTATGTGGTTATTTGTGACTGGCTTCTTAGCATGTTTTAGAGGTTCATTCATATCTTAGTTTGTGTCAGTACTTTGTTCCTTTTTGTAATCAAATAGTATAGTCCACTGAATGAATGTACCATATTTTATTTATTTATCAGTTGATGGACATTTAGGTTGTTTCCACTGTGCTATTATGAATAGCACTGCTTTAAGTATTTGCATAAAAGTTTTTGTGTGGGCACATTTTTTATTTCTCCTGGATATATATGTAGGAGTGGAATTGTTGGGTTATATGAACTCTATGTTTAACCGTTTGAGCAACTGTCAGACTGCTTTCCAAATTGGTTGCATCATTTTACATTCTCATTAGATTTTTTTTTTGCATTTCAATAAGTTTTTACCTTATATATTTTGAAGTTCTATTATGTCTGTAAACATTTAGTATTGTTTTGTTGTCTTGATGAATTGACCCTTTAATGTTTATAAAATGGTCTTCTTTGTTCCTCGTGATATTTTTTGCTCTGAAATCTGTGTCTGGTATTAATATTTCAGCTCTCTTTTAGTTAGCATAGATCTTTTATTTGTAATCTGTTTTTTTTCTTCTAGGAAACATATAGTTCAGTCTTATTTTTTATCTAATTTGATAATCTCTGCCTATCACATGTTACATTTACATGTAATATAATTATTGGTATAGTTTGTTTAAATCCACCATTTTACTATTTGTTTTCTCTTTGACTTGTGTTCTTCCTTCCATTTTTAATTTTTTAATAATTTTATTTTATCACCTTTGATGGCTTATTAACCACACGTTTGTTTTGTTATTTCAGTGTTTGATTTAGGGTTTCTAGTATACATCTTTAGCTTCTCATGAGGATTTATTAATTAATGAATTTCGTGTGTTTTTATTATTTATAATGCATTTTTTAAAGTTAGGTGTATATATTTCAGAAAGCATCATCACCAGTATAGCATATATTCTTTCCATGTTCCCATTATAGTATACTATTTTGATTTTACATTTAATGAGTGAGTGTATTCAATCTATAATTGTTTTGAATTTTGGCACTTAAATGAAATTGACACTTTGTCCTTAATAATACCTGTTAAATAAATAACTTCATGGTTTCTCATACATAACTGTCTGGTAAATAAGGCAAGTCATTGGTTATTGTTTCATTTTATGGAATACCAAGTAGGTTCTTGGTTTCTGGAAGCTTCTAAGGCACACAGCTAGTAAGTGGATGAGCCTATATAGAACCCCACCTTTTATG
The DNA here is from genome assembly GCF_000951035.1 of Colobus angolensis palliatus. Lineage (NCBI taxonomy): Eukaryota > Metazoa > Chordata > Mammalia > Primates > Cercopithecidae > Colobus > Colobus angolensis. Next base: position 1,122,636 of record NW_012123931.1, on the reverse strand, counting down.
GTTCTAGATCAGTACAATTTTATGTATACTGTTGAGTTCATGTTATAACATAAAAAATGATTACTTTCCAGTCAAGTGATGATTTTTCTTTTTGTTTATGTGTTTTTAACTTTATAGTCCATGGCAGAAGTCCTTGCTAAGAAAGAAGAGCTAGCAGATCGTCTAGAAAAGGCCAATGAAGAAGCCATTGCTAGTGCTATTGCTGAAGAAGAACAGTTAACTAGAGAAATTGAAGCTGAAGAAAACAATGATATTAACATTGAAACTGACAACGACAGTGATTTTTCTGTGAGCATTTAGACTTTTTAACATAACTATTCAAAATTTATATTTAGAAACAAAATTATATGGGCCAGAAAGACTTGGAGTCCATCTAGTCCTATTTAAGATTAGTTACTTAAAAATCATGTTCAGTAATCATAACTATTATTCTCAGGATGATTTAGACTTATACAATAAACAATAGCAAATCTTTTGTTAGCACTTTACCGTTACTAAGTATTTTCATATATGATACAGTTGACAAATTAGAAGTTGTTATTGTTGTTTTACCAGTCAAGAAATTGAGTCTAGGCCAGTCGTGGTGCTGTATGCCTGTAATCTCAGCACTTTGGGAGGTCAAGGCAGTAGGATTGCTTGAGGACAGGAGTTCGAGACCAGCCTGGGCAACATAGCAAAACCCCGCTCTATTAAAAACAGTTAAAAAATTGAGTCTGACATAAAGTAAGAGCTCAACATTATTCTGATTATAATTTATAGAGAGTGAAGACAAAGCTAAGGTATTTTACTTTTGTATTCTATTAGCAAAAAGTAGGCTGGGCATGGTGGCTCACACCTGTAATCCCAGCATTTTGGGAGGCCGAGTCGGGTGGATCACAAGGTCAGGAGTTTGCGACCAGTCTGGCCAATATGATGAAACCCTGCCTCTATTAAAAATACAAAAATTAGCCGGGTGTGGTGGTGGGCTCCTGAAGTCCCAGCTACTCGGGAGGCTGAGGCAGGAGAATAGTTTGGACCCGGGAGGTGGAGGTTGCAGTGAGCTGAGATCATGCCACTGCACTCCAGCCTGGACCACAGAGTGAGACTCAATCTCAAAAATGAATGAATGAATGAATAAATAAATAAATGAGCAAATGATACACTACCTTCCTCTACTAAGAGCTTAGGATATATATGTTAATGATGGGAATTTGTTAAAGAATAAAATAACTTTAAATGTTTTACATATTGGTTTATTAAATTTTAATGCCAAACAATCTTCAGTTCTTCAGTATTTGCTCTGTACATGTTAGCATTTATGTAGTAATAGGATAAGGCCAGTATATTTCTTAAATCTACTTCATTTGTCTCTGCTGTTAATGGCTGCTAGGCTCTTAAAATGAATAGGCTGTGGTATTTTAACTCGGTAATTATTATGATTGTACTGGTAGGTACCGTTTTCCTGGTTTTCAACTGTTAGTTAAATGGAATATATTAACAATAGGTAGGAAATTTTCACATGTGGTTCATTTTCTAAAGTTGTAATTGTGTTCAAAGATTTGATTTTCAGCTTCCCTTATTACATTTTAGGCCAGCATGGGCAGTGGGAGTGTATCTTTCTGTGGTATGTCCATGGACTGGAACGATGTCCTTGCAGACTATGAAGGTATTGTGTATATGCATATTGGCTGTGTAGTACAGTGTTCAAAAGTTTGTTCTCAGATGTTTTATAGACCTGTGTGGTTACACAATGATAGTATTTTTTTCTAAACAGCTCGTGAGTCTTGGCGCCAAAATACATCTTGGGGGGACATTGTAGAAGAAGAACCTGCTAGACCTCCAGGGCATGGAATTCACATGCATGAAAAACTTTCTTCACCCTCTCGTAAAAGGTCTGGCATTTGAAAATTAATTTGAAGTGGTTCACAGGAAGGAAACTAGCCACTCTTGATTGTTAAATAAAAATGCTACATGGCATTTTTGGGCACATTACTTCAGGACAGTTTCAGATCCATTGAAAAGTAACAAAGCTTTCCTGAAGTGTTGGGCCAAAATTAGTTTTGTATACTTTAAGAACTACGAAGTCTAAAGAACACTTTTTCTGGCCTTATCATGTAAACATTTCATGTCTCTTGTCCGTTTGTTTGTATTAATAGAACAATTGCAGAATCTAAGAAGAAACATGAAGAAAAACAAATGAAAGCACAACAGCTAAGGGAAAAGTTACGTGAAGAGAAAACATTAAAGCTTCAGAAATTGTTAGAAAGGGTGAGTTTTTATTTTTTAGGAAATTATGATAGCCTCAAGTTGGTGGGCTTATTTTCAACTCTACTTCTGATCTGAGAGAAGCTAAAATAACCATAAAATAATTAGATTTGCTAGGAAACAAAGGCATTTTAATCTATTGAATCCAAGAAGGTTAACTATAAACAAATCATCATTTTCAAATTATCTAGTAAATTGATATTTTGCAGGGTTAGCATGGATTATTAAAGCTGTACTTGTCTTTTGCCATTTTCATTGGAGGGTTTCCTTGGGGAGGTTTGTCTAAAGAGTAGAATGACCTGGTAGACAATTTGGAGCCTAAGACTATCAGTTTGTAGTGTGTTTGCCCGTGGCCAGCCCTGGTCCTTGCTCTTGGCTCTGGTTTTTACTTCTGTTTATATATCTGCAGCCAACCCCTTCAGCTGGAGGAATGCAAGCTACCGCCCTGTCCCACAGTTGTTGTCAATCCATGTCCATATGCAGCGGGCCAAATAGCCATGCACACACATGGCCACAGCTGGCCATGGCCCCCATTGCCACATGTATGCCTGCAACCAAACTCCACCTGGCCTCTGCCACCACCTGCCTTGGCTCCCACCTACCCGGGGGTGCTCACTTCTTAACACAAAGGTGCTGCTGGCAGCCACTGCCTACACCCTGTAGCTTTTGGAGCTGAGGACTGCCCTGTTACTGATATTGCCAACTGTAGCTCCCTGAGCTGCCACGCCAATGCATACATATAAACCAGGAGTTGTTGTACTTGCCTGCACTTTGGCACTCTGTGTGCCACTAGGCTTAGTGCAATAAAATACTCCTGCATTCCCCCCAAGGCAGTGCTCCCATCTGAGTAATTGACTATCCTTTCTGAAGCCAGTCCATAAAGACTGGAGAATGTGACTGCTTCTTTAAGTGCACAGACAGCAATGCAAGGATACAAGGAACATGAAAAATCAGGAAAACTTGACACCACCAAGAGAATACAATAAATATCCAGGAAGCAATCCAAACAAATGAAGATCCATGAAGTCCCTGATAAAATATTCAAAATAACTGTTGAAGGTCAGTGGACTGTAAGAGAACACAGATAAATAATGTAACAAAATCAGGAAAACAACATAAAAACAAAATGAGAACATCAAGAAAGTGAAGCCATGAGAAAGAACCAAACAGAAATTCTAGAGGTGAAGAATATGCTGAAGAAACTAGAAAGTGCAGTAGAGAGCTTCAGCAGCAGATTAGTGAAGCATAAGAAAGAATCAAGAAAACTTGAAAACAGGTCATTTGGAATTACCCAGTAAGAAGAGAGAAAGAATGAAAAAAATGAAGAAAGTCTCTGGAATTTATGGGACACTATCATTGAATGAATATATGCATTATAGGGATTGAAGAGAAGCAGGCAGAAAGCTTTTTTTTTTTTTTTAAAGAAATAACCCAAAACTTCCTAAATATGGAGAGCAAAAGAGATATCCAGACTCAAGCTCATAGAACCCCACAACAGTTAAAGAAGTCTACATCAAGACTTAGTATAATTGTCAAAACTCAAAGACAGAATTTTGAAAGCTGCCTGAGAAAGGCAACTCATCTCATACAAGGGAAGCCTGCCCCCACCCGTCCCCGAAATGATCAGTGAATTCCTCAACATGAATATTCCAGGCTAGGAGATAATGGGATGGTATATTCAAAGTACTGGGGGAAAAAAAAAAAACAACCCGACCAGCCATGATTACTATACCCTGGAAAGCTATCCTTAAAAATGAAAGGAGATAAAGTCTTTCCCAGACACATGAAAATTGAGGGAGTTTGTCATCACTAGGCTTGCCTTAGAAGAAGTGCTATTGGAGTTCTTAAAATGGAATAGAAAAATGATAAACACCAATGTAAAAGCATGTGAAAGAAAGTATGTAAAACTCAGGGGTAAATATACAGTCAAATATAGAATAACATAATACTGTTAAGGGTGGTACAGAAATAACTGCAACCCCAATATAAAACTTTAAAGAAGGCTGGGTGTGGTGACTCACACTCGTAATCCCAGTGCTTTAGGAGGCTGAGGTGGGAAGATCACATGAGGCCAGGTGTCTCACACTAGCCTGGACAATGTAGCAAGACCTCATCTCTTTTTTTTTTTTTTTTT
>NW_012123931.1:1025235-1118103 GCF_000951035.1 Colobus angolensis palliatus | reverse complement strand
TAGCCAGGATGGTCTCGATCTCCTGACCTCGTGATCTGCCCGTCTCGGCCTCCCAAAGTGCTGGGATTACAGGCTTGAGCCACTGCGCCCGGCAAGACCTCATCTCTACAAAAAGAAGGAAGAACAAAAAAATTATCAGTTTTGGCGGTAGGCACCTGTGGTCCCAGCTACCTGTGAGGCTGAGGCAGAAAGATCGCTTGAACCTGGGAGTTTGAGGCTGCAGTGAGCTAGGATTGCCCCAGGATACACTGCAGCCTGGGAAACAGAGCAGCATCCTGTTACTAAGGTAGGGTGGGGGAGAGGACTTAAAAGACAAAAAGGTATTAAAAATAAGTATAATGACAGAAAATTGATATTGGATTTACAGTATGAAAAGTAGTAAACTCTGACTTCAAAAAAACATAGTGTACGGGTAGGTAAAAGTGTAGAGTTTTGTAGGCCATTGAATTTGTTACCAAATTAAAGTAGACAATTGTAACCACAAAGGCAAACCTATTGTAAATACACAAATGCTAAAGAGAAATCAAACCAAACCATTAGAAAAAATAAAAAAACCACAATCAAATAACAAATGAAGACAGCAATAGAGTAAGGAACAAAAGCCTGCAAAACAAGCAGAAAATAAGTAGCAAAATGGCACTAATAAATCTGTACTTACTGTTAATAACTACTTCAAGTATAAATGGATTAAACTTCCCCAATCAAAGGGCATAGAGTGACTCAATGAATTAAAAAGAAAAATACCCAACCATATGCTGCCTTGAACAGACTTGGCTGAACACGAAGGAATATCTTATTCCATGTAAATTATAACCAAAAGAGAGCAGAAGTGGCTAAACTTAGACAAAACAGACTTTAGGACAAGAACTGTCCCTAGAGAGGAAGAAGGCCATTAAATAATGATGAAAGAGTCAGTTTAACAGGAGTATACAACAATTTAAATATATTTGCACCCAGCAACCTATCACCTAAATATATAAAACAAATGCAAATCTGAAAGGAGAAAATGGTAGCAATAAAATAATAGTAGGAGACTTCAGTGTTCCACTCTCAATAATGGATGGAACATTCAGGTAGAAAATCAATAATGAAACACCTGACTTACAACACTGTACACTAAATGTGCCTAAGAAATATATACAGGATTTTCTACCCCCAAATCAGCAGAATACTCATTCTTCTCAAGTACACATGAAACGTTCTTCAGAATAGATCATGTGTTAGGTCACAACACTAGTATTTAGAAATTTAAGAAGGTGGAAATCATACCAATATCTTTTAGACCATGGTGGAATGAATCTAAAAATCAGTAACAGAAAATGGGAAAATTAGCAAAAATGTTAAAACTAAACATACAGTTGAACAACTATTTGGTAAAAGAGGAAATAAAGGGGAATTTAAATAATACCTTGAAGCAAATGAAAACAAATATAACTCACTAAAATTTGTGAGATGTAGCAAAATGAGATTCTGAGGGAAGATTATAGTAATACATGCCTAAATTAGAAGAGAAGAAAGATCTCGCTTAACCTAGTTTTCTAACTCACAGAATTAGAAAAAGAAGAAACAAACTAACCCCAAATTTACTATATGGAAAGAAATAACGATTAGAGTACAAAAAAATTAAATGCAAAAGAGAAAAACAATGGGGAAAAAATCAACAAAACAGGCTTGGTTTTTTGTGGAAAGATAAAAAAAATCAAACTCTTAGGTAGTCTAAGAAAAAACGACTCAAATAAATTAGAAACAAAAGTAGAGTCATTACAATGATAACAGAGAAACAAAAAGGATCATAAAGAACTATTATCAATAATTTATGGCACCAGATTGGATAACCTTAGAAGAAGTGGATAAATTCCTAGAAATATACAACCCAACATGACTGAATCAAGAAGAAATAAAGAGCCTAAACAGACGAATAACAAATACGGAGATTGAATTACTCAATCAAAAAAACAACAAAAAGAGCCTAGGGCCAGATGACTTCACTGATGAATTCTATGAAACATTTAAAGAAGTAGTACCAGCCTTTCTTGAACTTTTCTGAAAAATAAAAGAAGAGGGAACACTTTTGTGAAATAAGAAATATTATATTGGTTTCTGCCCCTGGTTCCTGACTTAGAGCTACTAAAACTCTGGTAGATAGAAGCACTAGGATAATATTGTTTTTCCAATATGTGATCTTTGACCCTGGTTCCCAACAGATAATTTCTATGATCTTTGTAATTTCTTGAGTGATAAGAGCATCTGAAACAGAGTTCCTAAATGTCTTGGGCTTTGCTGAGTGATAGGAGCGTCCTTTGTTGTAATGAGGCTACTCTTGGTAGTGTCCTGGATAGTCTCAAGAGTTGGTGCTGGCTACCAGAACTTGGACCTCCAGGTTCGGTTGATTGCCAAAGCCAGTGATTTAATAAATCATGCCTCTGTAATGAAGTTTCCATGAAAAATCCCAAGAGCAGAGTTTGGGGAGTTTCTGGGTTGTTAAACATGTGGAGGTACCTGAAAAGTGACACGCCTGGAGAGGGCATGTAAGTTTCGTGTCCCTTCTTCACACTTTGCCCTAGGCATCTTTTCCATCTGGCTGTTTATCTACATCCTTTAAAATTTCCTTTGTAATAAATTGGCAATAGTAAGTAAAGTGTTCCCTTGAGTTCTATGGGCCACTCTAGCAAATGAATCAAACTTGAGGAGACAGTTGTGAGAATCCCAAATTTATAGCTGGTTTGTCAGAAGTATGGGTCAGAACTTAGGACTTGTGATTTGCATCTGAAGTTGTGGGGGCAGTCTTGTGGGACTGAGCCCTTATCTGGGGGACCAGGTAGATAATGTCAGAATTGGATTGAATTATATGACAGCTAGGTGGCGTCAGGGAAGTGGTCAGTGTGAGAAAAACCCCATAAAAATCTGGGTGAAGAGAATTGTTATTGTGTTGTATGTGAGAACAGGAAAAACAATTTAGTTTTTCCTGTCTCTTACAATGCCCAAACTTGTGTTATGAGACCTTCGTCACTCTGATTCCAAATCTAGACAGAAACACAAGAAAGGGGAGAACTACAGGCCAGTATTCCAGATAAACATAGATGCAGAAATCCTCTTTAAAATACCAGCAAACCAAATTCAAGAATACATTAACAGTCATACCATGATTGAGTGGGATTTATCTCTGGAATGTAAGTATGGTGAAATATACTAAAATCTATAAATGCAGTATACTGTATTAATACAGTGAAAGACAAAAAAACACTAATATCTGAATAGATGCAGGATAGACACTTGACAAAGTTCAATATCCTTTCATGAAAAAAACTCTCAACATAATAGGTATAGAAGGAACTTTTCTCAACACAATATAGGCCAGTGCTGCTGTTTTAATGTTTATCCCCTCCAAAACACATATTGAAGTTTAATTGCTATTGTAACCATATTAAGAGGTGGGTTCTTTAGGAGGAGATTAGGTTATATTGGCTCTGCTCTTATGAATGGATTAATACCATTATTGTGGAAGTGGGTCGTTATTGCAGGAGTGGGTGCCTTATTAAAGGTTGGATTCAGCTCCCCATAGTGCCCTTGCCACCCTTTGCCCTCTCTTGCCCTGTTGCTTTCCTCCGGGGTTGATATAGTAAGAAGAACCTCATCAGATGCCACCACCTTGTTGTTGGACTTCCAGTCTCCAGAACTATTATATGATAAATACATTTCTTTTCTTAATAAATTACCTAGTTTCTGATATTCTGTTATAGCAGCACAGAACAGACTAAGACAGCCCATATATGAACAACCCACAGTTAACATCATAATTGGGAAAAACTGAAAGCTTTTTCTCTAAGATTTGGTAATAGGCAAGTATCCCCACTTTTACCATTTCTCTCCAATATAGTACTGGAAATACTGGGAAAAGCAGTCAGGCAAGAAGAAGAAATGAATGCATTATATGGGAAGAGAAAGAAGTAAAATTATCTATTTGTAGATAACATCATAAATATGGAAAACCTTAAAGATTCAACAGAAAACTTGGATAAATAATATGTGAATTCAGTAATGTTTAGAGATACAAAATCAACATGCTTAGGAATCAGTGGGGTTTTTATACATTAACTATGAACTATATGAGAGAGAAATTAAGGATACAGTTTTCCTTATATTAGCAACAAAAAGAATAAAATACTTAGGAATTAAGCAGGGAGTTGAATCACTTATGTAGTGAAAATTATAAGTTTATGAAAAAAATTTAAAGCAGCAAGTAAACAGACATCCGAGTTCATGGATTAGAAAATTAATATTATTATAATGTCCATACAGCCTTAAGTGAGCTACAGTTTCAGTGCAATCTCTATCAGAACCCCAACCATTTGTTTTTAGAGAAATAGAGAAACAGTCCTAAAATTCATGTGAAGCTCCAAAAGACCCCAAAGATCGAAAGTAATCTTGAGCAAGAAGAGCAAAGGGTATAGTCATAATACTTTCTAACTTCAAATTTTGTTATAAAGATATAGTAATCAAACAATTTGGCACTAGCATACAAACATACACACAGACCAATGAAACTTAATAGAAAACCCAGAAATAAACCTATGCAATTATGGGCAACTGGTCTTTGACAAGGATGCTGAGAACCTACAATGGGGTAAGCATAATCTTTTCAACAAAGAATATTGGGAATACTGGGTATCCACATGCAAAAGAATGAAATTGGATGCTTATCTTACACCATACACAAAAATCAACTCAAAATGGATTAAAGGCTTAAACATAAGATCTGAAACCATACAACTTTTAGAAGAAAACTTTCGGAAAAACCTTGACGTTGATCTTGGTGATAATTGTTTGACTATGACAGAAAAACACAAGCAACAAAAGCAAAATTAGACACGTGGAATTAAATTAAAAACCTGTACAGCAAATGAAAAAATTATCAAAATGAAAAGACAGCTATGGAATGAGAAAAATATTTGTAAAAAATATATCAGATAAGACATTAATATCCAAAATATTTGAAGTACTCACACAACTCAGTGGCAAGAAAACAGCCTGACTCAAAAATGGGCAAAGGACTTAAAGAGACACTTCTCAAAAGGAGAAATCCAAAAGGCTAACAGGTACGTGGAAAGGTCCTCAGCATCTATAATGATCAGGGAAATGGAAATCAGACTTGAGTGAAGTATCACCTGACACTTGTTAGAATGGCTATTCTCAAAATGACAGGAGGCACGTATTGGGGAGGATGTGGAGAAAATGGAATCCTTGTATGCTGTTGGTAGGAATGTAAATTTGTATAACCATTATAGTAAGCAATATGGAATTTCCTCAAAAAATTAAAATAGAGCCTGTCATATGATCAGCAATTCTTCTTCTGGGTATATATATACACACAGAGGAATTGAAATCTGGATCAAGAAGAGATATCTGTGCACCCATGTTCACTGTAACATTATTCATAATAGCCAAGATATGGAAACAACCTGAGTGTCTGCTGATGAATGAAAAAAATATGATACATATTTGTGTGTGTGTGTGTGTTCATATATTTATGTGTGTATATGTGTATAAAAAACAATATTATCTAGCCTTAAAAAGAATGAAATTTTGACACTTGTGACAACGTGGATGGAGCTAGAGATATTAAGCTAAGTGAAAAGAGACACAGAGAGAAATGCTGCATGATCTCACTTCTATGTGGAATATGAAAAAGTCACATTCACAGAAACAGAGAGGGGAGATGGAGTGGTATTGGTCAAAGGGTACAAAAGTTTGACTTATGCAAGATTAATAATTTCTGATGATGTAATGTACAGCATCATGACTGTAGTTAACAAAAAACAAAATACCTGAAAACATAGGAAACTTTGAGTTTATTCTTGGAATTCGAAGATATTTCTTCATTAGAAAATCTATGAATGTAATGGGATGTAAACTGATTAGAAGAGGAAAACCGTGATTTTCAACATCAGGGGAAGATGATCAACTTTGGATAAGCACTAATTATATTTACAGAAGAGAGTCTGTGTATTTAGAGCAGAATAACTATTGATCAGTGTGGTAAGTGGAAATAACATGGGCTCTGGAGATAGCCAACCAAGTTTAAATCCAGATAATAAGCTATGATTCCCTGAGCAAGTTACTTAACATTATTGTATTTCAGTTTCTTTTTCTGAAAAATGACAATTGTAATTATTAACCTGTTGTGATGCTTAAATGAGGCAAGTATGTAAAACAGTAACATAGTGCTAGGATGGATGTTGCTTAATACACAGTCACTCTGATAACTGAGTACTGTGTTATCTATGCTGTATGACAAATAATGGAAAAACTTAGCTTAAAAAGGCAACCATTTATCAGGTCACTATTTCTGTGAGAAAGGCAACCAGGAATTGCATAGTGATTCTTTTATTGTTTTATTTAGAGCCAGGGACTTGCTCTGTCACCCAGGATGGAATGCGGTGATGCAGCATAGCTCACTGCAGCCTAGAACTTCTGGGCTGAAGCCATCCTCCTGCCTCAACCTCCTGAGTAACCAAGATTACAGTCACATGCCGTCATGCCTGGTTAAATTTTTAATTTTTTTGTAGAGACAGGGTCTTGCCATGTTGCCCAGACTGGTCTTGAACTCCTGGCATCAAGCAATCCTTCTACCTTGGCCTTCTAAAGCACTGGAATTCCAGGCGTGAGCCATCATACCTGGCCATCATTCTTGCTCTGGGTCTCTGATGATTTTTTTTTTTTTTTTTTTTTTTGAGCTGGAGTCTGGCTCTGTCGCCTAGGCTGGAGTGCCATGACACAATCTTGGCTCACTGCAATCTCCACCTCCCGAGTTCAAGTGATTCTCCTGTCTCAGCCTCTTGAGGATCTGGGGTTACAGCATGCGCCACAACACCTGGCTAACTTTTTATATTTTTATAGAGATGAGATTTCACCATGTTGGCCAAACTGGTCTCGAACTCCTGACCTGAAGTGATCTGCCTCCCAAGTACTGGGATAACAGGCATGAGCCACTGCTTCCAGCCTGATGAATTTTTAGTCAAGCTATCAGTCAGGTCATTGTCATCTGGGTCTGGAGGATCCACTTCCATACTCATTTGTGCGGTTATTTGCTGGCTTTTGTTCCCCTTTGGCTGTGGGCCAGAACCCTCAGTTTCTTGCCAAGTATACCTTTCTACAGCCCAAGTGTCTTCATGACATGGCCAGTGGTTTCTCCATAGAAAATCAGAGAGAGAGAGAGTCGGGGAGAGAAAGGAAAAAGTACCTAAGAGAGCTGATGAAAGGAAGTTGTGCTCGAGTTTTATAGCATCGCTTTTGCTGTATTCTTTTGGTCACAGTCCTGATACAATATGGGAGGAGATTACATAAGGATCTTAAAACCAGGTGGCTTAGATCACTGGGCACCATCTCAGAGGCTCCATACTACAAGTACCTAACACAGCATGATGAAAGATGTATGGCCACTATATTGTAATTACAGGTGAACTCTTTTGTTATCCTCTGGTATTAGAAAAGAGTATAAATAGTCATAGGTTAAGCATATTATTTGGATTACTTTTACTCTGTAGTTTAAATTTGGGAGAAATAGTTGGACCACATAATTTCAATATTCATAAAAGTACGTTAGGTAGTGCAAGATTCTGTTGTTGACTAGGACTATAAGAAAATTCTTTGAGTTTTATTTTTACTTGAATCTCAATAATTTGTCATGTAGATGAATAGATTAGATATAAAAAGCAGTCTCTTGTGGAGTTCTACAAGAGTCAATGTATTATTTTAGTTTTAGCTTAAGAGAAGTGCTCTAGCACAATCACAATTCTTCTCTTACTGTGTTTTTAAATACCAGCACAATTATAGTATATTTTCTTTTATCTAAACATGATCTCCAAGTATTCATGCAAGAAAATCATTGATTAGTGAAAGTATACAAGACTTTAGATGTGTTCTGGTTATTTTCTAATCAGTGTTGGTATCCCTTAAATTAATTTTAATGGCAATTTTCATCTTCCATTTGTATGATGGATTATTGTTTTCAACACTATTTCACATGAGTGATGTCATCACATCACCACAATAACTCTATGATGTACACAAGGCAGGTACTGAACCTCATTTTATAGATGTAAAAACAATCTAGGAGAGGCTAAGTGTTGTTTCCAGTGTTACACAACCAATAATTTGCAGAGCTGAGGCTTTAAGGACATGTCATCTGGCTCTTCGTGTAGTGCTATTTTTGTATCATACTTTTTTGGATGATTCAACACAATTATTGAGAGAAACAACTCAGTTAAAATTTTAGGTTTTTTCCACTCATATTGACCCATCTTCTGATTTTCTGTAATTTATTTTCATGGTGCTGAATCTTATTTCCTAGATCACAGAACAAGCTTTTACTTCTGTTTGAGGTTGTTTTAAGGAATTAAAATTTTGAGGGTTAATTTCTTAAAACAACATCAAGTAGCAATTATTATGTCTATATTTTTTGTAGGTGAAACCCTCTCTGTTCCTTCAGAGAATGTTTCTTATGCAAATAATGTGATTTGTTAGATGTCATTTTTCAGTTTCTAGGATAAAATTACTTATTTTTCTTGAATGTGGGTTACATCATAGAGATGTTAATGTTTATAAGGTTAAATATACACTATATTCATTTTAAACATACTCATGATAACAGTACAAGAATAATGCAAATATTTCTGTAGAGGCATGTCTAAGCCACTGTTCTGAGAGTTTTATGAACCTTCAAATAATCCTGTGAGTTAGGTAATATTATTATTTTTATTTCCTGTTTATAGATAAGGAAACTGAGACATAGGCTAAAAAAGTTGTCTAGATTATACAGCTAGTAAGTGGCTAATGTAGATTATGAATTCAGGTAGTCTGGCCTCATAGTCCCCATCCTTAATTGTTAGTCATGTTGCTGCACATTTTTCCACACTTAAAGTTTGTATTTCATAAGCCATTTATTTATTAGTACTTCATTTAAATGATTGTATATATTGAAATTAAGGATGTGATAATTCACTATACGCAGGAGAAGGATGTCCGGAAGTGGAAGGAAGAATTACTAGATCAACGACGCAGGATGATGGAAGAAAAATTACTTCATGCTGAGTTTAAGCGAGAAGTGCAATTACAAGCAATTGTGAAGAAAGCACAAGAAGAAGAAGCTAAGGTATATCATAAGAGCTTTAAATGTTAACTTAATTACCCAAGTACTTTTTTCAATTGTTATATAATAGTAATAGAAGTTAATGTTTATCCAGTGTTTATTCTGTTCTAGGATAACAGCATTTTACAGGCTCATTTAAACGAGGTGCAGTATTTTATCCCTTTGATAATTCTGTGAGCCATCTATTATTATTTTTACAACCCTATAAAGGTATAATTGATAGAGAATAAGCAGCACATATCTAAATTATTCCATTTGATGAGTTTTGACATGTATTATATCCTTGAAACTATCAGTACAATGAACATAATATACAATTCCTCTTTGTAATTCATTCCTTCATTCAACTCTATTATCTAATTACTGATCTGCTTTCTATCAGTATAGATGTTTGCATTTTCTAGAACTTATGTGTGTGGAATCATACATTATCTATTATTTTCTCTGGCTTTCCCTCATAATAGTTACTTGGAACTTCATCCATCCTGTTGTGTGTGTGAATAATTCCTTCCTTTTTATTGTTGAGTCATTCCTTCCATTTCTTTACATATGGAAATACCGTAATTTGTTAACCCAGTCACTTGTTGATGGACATGTGTTTTCTTTCCAGTTTTTTTCTATTACAAATATCGCTGCTGTGGCAATTCATGTACAGGTCTTTGTGCAGATGTGTACTTTCATTTTTATTTTATAAAAACCTAGGAGTGGATTAGTATAGCATCTTACAATAGGTTCATGTTTAAGTTTTACACATGGTTTTCCATTCCTACCAGTAGTGAATGAGAATTCTAGTTGTGCTATATTCTGACCAGCACTTGACACAGTTACACATTTTAATTTCGGTAATTTTTAAAATATCTGTATAGAGTCTAATTTTTTTCCTTTTTTTTGTGGGAAAAACATAATGTAATATTTATCATCTGAATCATTGTTAAGTATACAGTTCAGTGGTTTTAATGCATTCATGTTATGCAGTCATCACCACCATGTATCTCCATTAGTCTTTTTCATCTTGTAAAACTGAAACTTTGTGCTCGTTAACTCCTCATTCTCACCACCAGCCCCTGGCAATCATCATTCTACTTTCTAGATCTGTGATTTTGACTACTCAGAGTGCTTCTTATAAATGGAATGATATGATATAATTTTATCTTTTTGTGACTGGCTTATTTCATTTAGCATTAGGTCTTCAATGTTATAGCATATGTTAGAATTTCCATCCCTTTTCAGGCTAATTTTCCATTGTATATATATATACCACATTTTGCTTATCCGTTCATATCTCAATGGACATTTGAGTTATTACTACACTTTAGCTATTGTGAACAGTGCTGTTGTAAATATGGATGTACAAATAACTCTTGAGTCCCTGCTTTGGATTCTTTTGGGTATATACCCAGAATTGGAAAGTCTGGATCTTATGGTAATTCTATTTTTAATTTTTTGAGGAATCACCATGCTGTTTTCTACATGTAGTTCACCATTTTTACATTCCCATCAGTAGTGCACAAGGGTTCCAGTTATTCCATATCGTCTCTAACTTCCATCATTTTGTTTTTGTGATAGTAGTCATTCAGATATGTGTTATTTGGTGTCTCGTTGTAGTTTTGATTTGCATTTCTCTAATGATTAGTGATGTTGAGCATCTTTTCATGTGCCTATTGGCCATTTGTATATCCTCTTTGGAGAAATGTCTAGTCAAGTCATTTGCCCATTTTTGAATTGAGTTGTTTGTTTTTTTGTTGTGGAGTTTTAAGACTTCTTCATATATTCTTGATATCAATTTGTTTTTAAATCAAAGATATGATTTGCAAATGTTTTCTCCCATTCTGTGGGTTGCATTTTTACTTTGACAGTAGCATCTTTTGACATGCAAAATATTTTAGTTTTCACAAAGTCCAGTTTGTCTGTTTTTTTCTTTTCTTGCCTGTGACTTTGGTGTCATAGCCGATAAATCATTGCAAAATCTAGTGTCGTGACACTTTGATCCTGTGTCTTCTAAGAGTTGTATAGCTTTAGATCTTACGTTTAGGTAATTGATCCATTTTGAGTTAATTTCAGTATATGGAGTTAGATAAAGGTTTAGCTTGATTCTTTTGCATGTGACTGTCTAGTTTTCCCATTGCCATTTGCTGAAAAGACTGTTCTTTGTCCATTAAATTGTCTTGGCACCCTTGTCAAAAATCATTTGACTATATCTGTGAGGGTCTATTTCTTATCTCCCTGCTCTATTCCATAGGTCTGTATGTTTTAGTGCTAGTGCTATACTGTTTTGATGTTTGTAGTTTTGTTTTAAGTTTTGAAATTAGGAAGTGTGAGTCATCCAATTTGTTGTTCTTTTTAAAGATTGTTTTGGTTATTTGGGGTCCCTTGAGATTCCATATGAATTTTAGGGTGGACTTTTTTGTTCCTGCTTAGTCATCATTGGGATTTTGATAGAGATTGCATTGAATCTATAGATCACTTTGTGTATTGTTGATGTCTTAACAATTTTAAGTGTTCTGGTTCATGATCATGGGATGATTTTTTATTTATTTGTGTTGTCTTTAATTTTTCAACAATGTTTTGTACTTTTTATTGTATGTATCTTTTGCCTCCTTGGTTAGTTACTAAGTATTTTATTATTTTTGATGCTATTGTTAATGGGATTGTTTTCATAATCTCCTTTTCAGATTGTTCCTTGTTAGTGTATAGAAGTGCAATTGATTTTTGTATGTTGACTTTGTATCCTGCTTCTTTACTGAATTTTTATTAGTTCTAACAGTTTTTGTTTGGTGGAATCTGTAAGTGTTTTCTACATATAAGTTCATATCATCTGTGAACAAAGATAATCTTACTATTTTCTAAATTTGGACACTATTTCTTTTACTTTCCTAATTTTTCTGGCTTGAGTTTCTAGTGCTACTTTAAATAGAAGTGGTGAAAACGGCCAGGCACAGTGGCTCACACCTGTAATCCCAGCATTTTGGGAGGCCGAGGCGGGCAGATCACGAGGTCAGGAGATTGAGACCATCCTGGCTAACACAGTGAAACTCCGTCTCTACTAAATATACAAAAAATTAGCTGGGCGTGGTGGCAGGTGCCTATAGTCCCAGCTACTTGGGAGGCTGAGGCAGGAGAATGGCGTGAACTTGGGAAGTGGAGCTTGCAGTGAGCCTAGATCGCGCCACTGCACTCCAGCCTGGGTGACAGAGCGAGACTCTGTCTCAATAAAAAAAAAGTGGTGAAAGCAGGTATCTTTATCTTGTTTCTGATAGCAGAGTAAAAGCTCTCAGTCTTTTACCATTGAGTATGATATTTGTTGAGGTTTTTTCATATATCGCTTTTGAGTTTGTTCTGTTCCTAGTTTGTTGTTTTTTGTCATGAAAAATGTTTAGTTGTCAAATGTTTTCTTGTGCATCAATTGAGACTGTATGTTTTTTTCCTCTTTAATTCTGTTAATATGTTATATTACATTGGTCAGTTTCCATATGTCGAACCCTTCCAGGAATAAATCCTACTTGGTCATGGTGTATAATTCTTTTAATATGCTTTGCTAGTATTTTGTTGAGAATTTTTGCGTTAATATTGATAAAGGATATTGGTCTATGGTTTTTTCCTTTTAGTTTCTGTCTGGTTTTGGTATCAGGGTAATGCTGGCCCCATAGAATGAGTTAGGATGTATTCCCTACTCTTCAGTTGTTTGGAGTTTGAGAAGGCTTGGTGTTAGTTCTTTAAGTGTTTGGTAGAATTCACCCATGAAGCCATCAGGTCCAGGGATTTTCTTAGGAGATTTCTAAATTACTGATCAATGTCCTTACTAGTTACAGGTCTAATTCATGTTTTCTAAATTTTTTTGATTTGATTTTTTAGGTTTTGTATTTGTGTGTATTATGAGTTATGGTTGAGATTTTTTTTCATATGGGTATGTACTGTTCCAGCAGTTGTTTAAGACTGTTCTTTTTACATTGAATTGCTTTAATAACATTGTTGGAAATGAATTGGCCATGAATATGTGAGTTTTCTTTCTAACTTGATTCTGTTTCCTTTGTCTCTGTGCCTATTTTTATATCAGTACCACTCTATCTTGATTATTGTACCTTTATAATAAATTGAAATCAGGAAGTACACGTCCGTAAGCTTTGTTGTTTTTTTCTGAGCTATTTTGGCTATTTTAGATCCTTTGTATTCCATATAAATTACAAGATCAGCTTTTGAATTTCTACAAAGATATTTTTTGAAGCCTATCTGGGTTTAAAATGGGTTTGCATTGAATTTATAGATTAATTTGGGGGAGAATTGACATCTTAATGATATTGAGCATTTCCATGAACATGATATATATCTCAACTTATTTAGATTCTTGCCTTTGCATCTATTTCGTGAAATTTATCTATAGTTCATATGTTTGATGGTATATTCAATGATTTTTTTTCTGTTTATTGCTAATATATAGCAGTGCAGTTGATTTCTGTATATGTACCTTGTATTTTACAACCTTGCTAATAAACTCACTTATTAGGTCTATTGTTATTTCTTTCTTTCCAGTCTGTATGTTTTTTATTTTTTATCTCCTTTTATTGCAATGGCCGGGACTACTACAGTGTTGAGAGTTGTGAAGAGAGCTGACATCTTTCCTTGTTCCCAATCTCAGGGGAAAAGCATTTACTCTTCACCATTAAGTATGATATTAGCTATAGATATTTCATAGATGTTTGTTATCAAATTGAGGAAATTTCTTTCTAGTCTTAGTTTACTGAAAATCTTTACCATGATTGGACTTTAAAATTGTTCACATTGTGTTTTGTCAATTAAGATACAATTTAAAAAATTTTTTAATGATGAATTTCACTGGTTGATTTTCATATATTAAATCAACTGTGCATTTCTGGGATAAACCTCATGTAGTCATAGTATATTATCTTTATATATTGGTGAATTTGATTTGATAAAATTTTAGGAATTTTTGCATCAGTGTTCATAACCGAGGGTGTTCTATGGTTTCTTTTCTTTAATGTCTTTGTTTTTGATAACAGGATATGCTGGCTTTGTAAAGTGATTTAGGAAGGCTTCCATTATCTTCAGTTTTTTTAGAGTTGTTTGTGTAGAATTGGTACAATTTATTGTTTAATTTTTTTTTTTGGAAAATCCACCAAGGAAACTATCTGGATCTGGGGTTTTCTTTGTGGGAGGGTTTTTGCCTAAAAGTTTTATTTATTTAATTTATGTAGAGCTATTCCTTATATCTGTTTCTATTATATAATTTGTGTCACTGAAGAAATTTATCTATTCCCCAAAGACTAATACTGTAGAGCATCTTTTCATGTACTTTTTGGCCATTTGTATATCTTCTTGGAAAAAAATCTCTGTTCAAAATCCTTTGCTCACTTTTTACCTGGGCAGTTCATCTTTTTGTTGTTTAGTTATAAGAGGTCTTTATATGTTCTGGATACTAGATCCTTATGAAACTTGTGATTTGCAAATATTTTCTTTAATTTTGCAAGTTGTCTTTTCACTTTCTTGATAATGTTCTTTTCATAAAAGTTTTTAATGTTGTCAAATTCCAATTTATTTATCTTTTTTTGTTGCTTAGTTTTTGGTGCTAAGAAATAATGATCAAATCTAAGATCATGAAGAGTTACCTCTTTGTTTTCTTCTAAGATTTTGTGGTTTTGGATTTTTATATTTAAATCATAAAAACATTTTGAGTTAATTTTTGTGTGTGATCTGAGGTAGGGGTTCAACTTAATTCTTTTGCATAAGAAGATACATATTTCCCAGCACCATTTGTTGAAGAGACAAATCCTCCCATTGGTCTGTCTCCGCCCATTTGTGTTGTGATAAAGGAATACTTGAGGCTGGGTAATTTATAAAGAAAAGAGGTTTATTTAGCTCACTATTCTGTAGGCTGTACAAGAAGCATGGCACCATCATCTCCTCCTGGTGAAGGCCTCAGGCTGACTCCACTGATGGCAGAAGGTGAAGGAGAGTCAGCATGTGCAGATCACATGGTGAAAGAGGAGGCAGTAAGAGAGGAGGAAGGTACCAGACTCTTATAAACAACCAGCTCTTGAGGGAACTTTTGCAGGAACTAATATAGCAGAGCTCACCCCTTTCCCCTGAGGACATTAATCTATTCATGAGGGATCTGTTCCCATGACCCAAACACTTCCCATTAGGCCTCTACCTCCAACATTGGCAATTAATGTTTCACATATCGATTACATATATATATATATTTTTGCGACGGAGTCTCACTCTATTGCCAGGCTAGAATGCAGTGGTGTGATCTTGGCTTACTGCAACCTCTGCCTCCCGGCTTCAAGCGATTCTTCTGCCTCAGCCTACCAAGTAGCTGGGAGTACAGGTGCGTGCCACCACACCAGCTAATGTTTGTATTTTTAGTAGATAGAAGGTTTCACCATTTTGACCAGGATGGTCTTGATCTCTTGACCTTGTGATCTGCCCGCCTCGGTCTCCCAAAGTGCTGGAATTACAGGTGTGAGCAACTACACCCGGCCAGATCACATATTTCAACGTGTGGTTTGAAGGGACAGACAGCCAAACCATAGCAGTCTGTATGTCTGTCTTTATGCCAATACCACACTATTTTGATTACTGTAGCTTTTTAGTAAGCTTTGAAATGGAAGGAGTCCTCCAATTTTGTTATCCCTATCCCCACAGAACATGATGTACCAATGAAATGCACCTTGCAATTCCATGTGAATTGAGGTTTGGTTTTTCATATCTGCAAAAAAGCCCATTGGCATTGTGTTAGGGATTACATATCTTTATATCCCTTTGAGTAGTATTATCATCTTAATATTAGTCTTCCAATTTATGAACATGGAGTTTCCTTCTATTTATTTGTCTTCTTTAATTTCTTTCAGCATTGTTTTGTTTTCAACATACACGTATTTTACTGCTTTGTTTTAATTTATTCCTAAGTATTCTTTTGGATGCAATTATAAATGATATTGTTATCTTAATTTCATTTTTGATTATTCATTGCAAATGTGTAGACATACAATCAATTTTTATGTATTGATCTTGTGTCTTATAATCTTGTTTGAACTCCTTCATTAGTTTTAATAGCTTTTTAGTGAATTCTTTAGGGGTTTTCATAAACAAGATCACATCATCTGCAAATACAGTTAGTTTTGCTTTTGCTTTCCAGTTGGATGTCTTTGATTTTTTTTTTCTTGTTTAATTGCTCTGGCTAGAACCTATAGTATATTGTTGAATAGAAGTAGTGAGACTACACATCCGTAGTAGTCTTGATCAGCAGGTGGTTGAATCCATGAATGCAGAGCATCAACTGTAAGGGAGTTCAGCATCTGCATTTTGGTATCCGTGGTGGATCCTGGAATCAATCTCCAATGGATACTGAGAGACAACTATATGTCCTTTATCGGGTCAAGGAAGTTCATTTTTATTCATCATTTGTTGAATGTTTTTATTATGAAGGGATATTGGATTTTGTCAAATGCTTCTTCTCCATCTATTGCTGTTACACTATATTTTTTGTCCTTCTTCTGTTGATATGGTGTATTACATTAACTGAATTTAGGTATTTCATATATTTGTCCAATTTTGTTAGTTGTTTAAAGTGCAAGGGTAAATCTCATCCTGTTACTTATGGCTGGAAGTGGAATTTCTGATGTATGTATTATTACTATTTTTATCTGTTTATTTTCGAGCAACAGTCTGTAGGTAGATTATTGATGATCATAAAGGCAGAATTAAATCCAGATAATTCTGGTTCCAAAGGTTCTGATTTTACCACTGTACTTATTATTTTAGTATTCTCATTTTGTGATATTTTATCATATGACTTATATACATTTTGACTTGTCTAATTGCTTAATATACTTACTTTCAATGTGATTTTATTAAGCCAAAGTGACTCTTTTAAGCAAATTAACCTAATTGTTTGTCACAGTTTAAATAATTTCCATAGAGATGGGTGGTCAACTCCCTGGTATCTTTACATGAGGATATCAGCTACCATTTATAGTACTTTTAATTCTTTTTCTTAAAATTCCAACTTCTATTTTGGATACACAGGGTACATGTGCAGGTTTGTTCCATGGATATATTGCACTCAAGTAATGAACACAGTACTCAATAGGTAGGTTTGTTTTGTTTTGTTTTGTTTTTTGAGATGGAGTCTCACTCTGTCGTCCAGGCTGGAGTGCAGTGGCGCGATCTTGGCTCACTGACACAACTGCCTCCTGTGTTCAAGTGATTCTTTTGCCTCAGCCTCCCGAGTAGCGGTAATTACAAGCACAGGCCACCATGCCTGGCTGGCTAATTTTTTTTCTTTTTTTTTAGTAGACATAAGGCTTCACCATTTTGGCCAGGCTGGTCTTAAACTCCTAATCTCAGGTGATCCACCCACCTCAGACTCCCAAAGTGCTGGAATTACAGGCCAATAAGTAGTTTTTAATCCTTCTCTCCCTTCCCTCTCCACCTCTAGTAGTCTGCAGTATCTATTGTTCCCATGTTTATGTCCATATGTGCTTATTGTTTAGCTCCCACTTACAAATGAGAAAATTGTCCTTTGTTTTACTGTTCCTGCATTAATTCACTTAGGATTATGACCTTCAGTTCCATCCATGTTGTTGCAAAGGATACAGTTTCATTCTTTTTTTGGTTGCATAGTATTCCATGGTGTATATGTATCACATTTTTTTAATCCAGTCTATTGATGGGCACTATCGATGGACTCCTGGGTTGATTCCATGTCTTTGCTATTGTGAATAGCATGGCAGTGAACATACGACTGCATGTGTCTTTTTGGTATAATAATTTGCTTTCCGGTGGATAGATCCCCAGTAATGGAATTGCTGGGTCAAATGGTAGTTGGGTTTTAAGTTCTTTGAGAAATTGACATACTGCCTTCCACAGTGGCTGAACTAATTTACATTCCCATCAACAGTGTATAAGCATTCCCTTTTCTCTGTAGCCTTGCCAGCATCTCTTGTTTTTTAACTTTTTAATGATAGCCATTTCTGACTGGTGTGAGATGGCATCTCATTGTGATTTTGATTTGTATTTATCTGATGCTTAGTGATGGTAAGAATTTTTTCATGTTAGTTGGACACTTGTATGTCTTTTGAGAAATGTCAGTTCATGTCTTTTGCTCATTTTTAAAAATGAGGTTGTTTTTTGCTTGTTGATTTAAGTTCCTTATAGATCCTGGATATTAGACTTTGTTAGATACATTGTTTACAAATATTGTTTCCCATTCTGTAGGTTGTCTGTTTACTCTGTTGAATGTTTCTTTGGCTGTGCAGAAGATTTTTAGCTTAATTAGGGCCTACTTGTCAACTTTTGTTTTTGTTCCAATTACTTTTGGAGATATTGCCTTGTCAAGCAGATGTCAAGAAGGGTATTTCCTAGGTTTTCTTCTAGGATTTTTATAGTTTGAGGCCTTACATTTAAATCTTTAATCCATCTTAAGTCAATTTTTATATGTAGTTAAAAATAAGGGTCTAGTTTTGTCGTTCTGCGTATAGTTAACAAGTTATCCTAGTGCCATTTATTGAAGGAGTCCTTTTCCCATTGCTTGTTTTTTGTTGGCCTAGTTGGAGATCAGATGGTTGGAGGTGTGCAGCTTTATTTCTGAATTTTCTGTTCTGTTCCATTGGTCTATGTGTCTGTTTTGTACCAGTACCATGCTGTTCTGTTTACTGTAGCCTTGTGGCATAGTTTGAAGTCGGGTAATGTGATGCCTCAAGCTTTGTTCCTTTTGCTTACTATTGCTTTGGCTATTGGGGCTCTTTTTTGGTTCCATACGAATTTTAGAATAGTTTTTTTTCTCTCTAATTTTGTGAAGAATGCCATTGTGGTTTGATAGAATAGTATCAAATCTATAAATTGCTTATGGCCATTTTGATGAAACAGATGTTTTTCTGTTTGTGTCATCTCTGATTTTTTTTCAGCAGTGTTTTGTCATTCTCCTTGTTGAGTTCTTCCACCTCTTTGGTTAGCTGTATTTTCCTAGGTAGGTCATTTTTCTTTGACTATTTTATGTTATTGTGTTCTTGATTTGACTCTTTGCCTGGGCATTATTGGTGTATAGAAATGCTACTGATTTTTGTACATTGATTTTTATATCCTGAAACCTTGCCCGAATAGCTTATCAGTTCCAGTAGCCTTTTGGCAGAATAATTAATGGTAAGTGAATTAAGAGTCTGTACTAAAATTCTTGCTAATATGAAATACTGTTTTAAAACCTTGCTACCACTTGCTCACCTATTGGTGCTCTTAATTGTCACTATTTTCAGTTCAGTAAACTGAAATCCTGTCTGGACATGTATTCCATTTCTACAAAGAAAATAGGCACTGTATTTTTTTTTCTTATTCAAAAGTATTTTTTATTATCATAGTGAAGACTGAAGTCTCTTGAGTTAGACAAATTTGAATTTAGGTTCTCACTCTACCACTTAGTAGCTGAATAGCCTTAGGTATTGTTTTACCTCTCTGAGCCTATTTGTTCATCTTTAAAATGGGAATAATTTTACCTACATCTCAATTACTGTAAGTATTAAGTTAGATTATGCATGTTGTGAAGCAGTTAATGTCATCTTTGGTGTAACAAAAGCACTTAGTAAAATATTAGAATTATAGAAGAAATATTCTACTACTTAATTTTTTCTGAAGTCTCTCATGTATTTCTGTTGTTCTGTTACGAATCAAAAAGTATTAATAATCCAGTGATTTTTTTTAATTTAAATTTTACTGTAAGAGTACTTTCCTTGAGAACATGTACCATTGTAGACCTGTTACATGCTCAAGATGATTTTTTTCCATGTATGCTTTCTATGAGTCCTTGGGGTAAATTAATGGCCATTTCAAATCCTTTAGTTCTTAGATAGGTAGATGGTTGAAAATAAATTAGCAAGTATTCAGTTGATGGTGATTAATATTGCAGCCTGAGTTATTCAGAACCTGATTTTATATTAGATCATAGTCCATTATTTAATAGTCTAATATTGACTTTCATTTTCAATTTCTTAATGGCCTCATTGACTCATTTTCAGTTGCAACATGTCTAGTAATAATTACCATTTATTTTTATTCTTTTTTTTTTTTTTTTTTGTTTTTTTTTTGAGGAAAAGACACCTGTTTCTTACTGCTTGTGCTGTGGGTCCTGTTTTTGTCCTCTTTGCTGCTCTTGGAATTGTTTTTTTATCAGTTAAATTCTTGTCCTTTGCTTTATTACTCAAGATTGCCTACTTTTGTACACCTGTTGTATAGATTACCTATTTTGTATTTTTTGTAAATCCCCGAATTTCTGAGAAATAGTGGTCTGAGCTTGTTTCTACTACCTCATCACCCGCGTCTTCCTTAATTCCTTATATCATTTTCCCCTTTCTGCAACTGTATTTGCCTTTGAGAATATTTCTCTGTTTTCACCGAGTTTAAAAGACTTTTCTGAGTCACTTCATTTGAACACCATCAGGCACCTTTTTCTAGAAAACTTCTGCACTATCTTAATTTTCTCTCTACTCTCTATAATCAGTCCTTCACTGTTTTCCCTTCTTTATTTTGTCAGTTAAATGTAACTGAAAAATGAAGTTTCACTTCACTTACTCTTCTTCTTTAGTATCACAGTCACTACCATTGCTTCAGCTGTCTTCTCTGCAGTGATTTCTAAATCTGAATCTTTAGCCCTACCTTCAACTGAGCTGTAGACTCCGTTGCCGCTTGTTTGGTGCTTGTATCCAGTGGAACTCATCAGCTCATCATCTCCTTTATCCCAAACCAACTGCTTTACTGAAGTCTATATTTCAGATAATGATAATAATAGCTAGTCACCCATTAACCTAGATTTGGAAAACTTGTATTCATTTACTTCATTTCACTTTTCTTTTTAATCTCTTTTTGACAACTTTTTGTGTATAAGCCAGAAAGATAAGCTAATTTTTTCTGACATCTTCTTTGGAGTCATATGTATACATACACCTGCAGTTCTCTAACTCTGTAGGCACCTACATTTTCCATTGCGGCTTCCACCGGTTTACTTTTATCTCCCTCCTAAATATTTACAGTTGATATTCTTCCCTTTTGTTCCTCCTCCCTCCAAATTAATCTTTTTGGAGGGTATTGTAATGCCTGTCAGTCCAAAAACCTTGAGGGACTTTTCATGGTCTTCAAGCCTAAGTATAAATCCATGACTCTAGATTTCTTTAATATTATATTGTATTTAAAATAGTGGCCATATTTTTATTTTAAAAGTGATTCATTCTTATTTTGAAGAGTTTAAGCAATATAGCAAAGGAAACTGAATCCCATCCTCAGAGATAGCCACCATTAACATTAGGTAGACACTGTTTCAGACATTTTCCTGTTATTATATTCAGATTGCATGAATGGATAATCATAAAATAGAATTATGCTATACATGATACTTCTTAGTAAGATGTAGTAATCTTTATTTTAGTTCCATTTTAAGGGAAGGAGATGAAGTAGAAGTAAAATTGAGGGAATTCTTGAGTTTGTCG
This sequence comes from Colobus angolensis palliatus, assembly GCF_000951035.1. NCBI lineage: Eukaryota > Metazoa > Chordata > Mammalia > Primates > Cercopithecidae > Colobus > Colobus angolensis. Next base: position 1,096,464 of record NW_012123931.1, on the reverse strand, counting down.
TATTTGTTTATCACAAGAAGAATTCATTCTCTCATGAATTTTTTGAGATAATATTATGAAACGTATTGAGAGTTTGGAGTTGTATTTATCCAATTTCATTTTAATTTCTGAACATTTTTAGGGAAACCTTGCTGAAAAGAGATGAGAAAATTACCACTCGTCTATCATCCTAATCTTTCCACAATAATTATTCATAGTTTTATTATTTTTCTCTTGTGAAAGTTTATCAAATTTACATTTTCCTCTGTAACTTTAAATTCCTCAGTTTAGTTTTCTTTGTATATATAAATCAACTCGTTGTTTACCAGTTCTTCATTTGAGTTGTTTTATCTTTTGGTTTGCTGGATTTTATTAAGAAAAAAACTTTTTTCTAGGAAAAGCTCATATATGCTCTGTTCCTTGAGTTCTTGCATATTTTAGGCCTGTGGCATTTCTATCTGAATTATATCTTGGTTTGAGATCATATTTATGATTCACAGTATCTCTCCTTCAGAACTTCGTAGACATTATTCCATTATCTTAGTTATTTCTGTGGGGAAGCTTGAATCCACACTGATTTTTCTTTCTTGTAGGTGACTTACATTTACTGCGTGGAAGCTTGAAAAATTATTGTTCTTTCTTGATGTTTTATGATTTAATAAGGATATTCTTGATGGTGATGTTCTGAGTCAATTTTATATGAAGTAATGTAAGCTCTCTTAATCTTTAAACATTTCCTGTATTTTATGTTGGAATATTTTCTGTTGCCTTTCTTAACTACGTAGATCCTATTTATCTTTATCTTTATATTAGGTCATTTTGCCATGTTCTCTATATTCAAGGCTTATTATCCATTCATCTTCACTGTAAAAATCTACAATACCTATGATTATCAAAAGTTTTTCCTCTAGAAGTAATTTGTTTGTTTTAATAGAGACAGGGTCTCACTCTGTCACCCAGGCTGGAGTGCAGTGGCATGATCATAGTTCACTACAGCCTTGAACTCCTGGTCTCAAGTGATCTTACTGAGTCAGCCTTTTGAGTGGCTGGGACTATAGGCATGTGCCACAATATTTGACTTATTTTTTAAATTTGTTGTAGAGATGGAGGTCTTGCTATGTTGCCCAGGCTGGTCTTGAACTCCTGGCCACAAGTGATCCTCCTGCTTTGGCCTCAGGATTACAGATGTGAGCAGCTGTACCTGGCCCATTATTTGGAGTTGGTTTTACAATATCCTTGTTCTGTTCCATGCATTTTCTACTTTAAGTAATTCTGTGATAGTGTTACTTTTGTACTCTGTTTGTTTCCTTAGCTTACTAATCACCTTTATCAAATAAGGCAGTAGTCCTCCCTTAATTGCAGTTTTGGTCTTTGTGATTTCAGCTACCCTAGTCAATCACAGTCCAAAAATACTAAATGGAAAATCTAGAAATAAACAATTCATAAGTTTCAGATTGTGTACCGTTGTGAGTACCATGATGAAATCTTGTATAGTCATGTCCTGGACATAAATCATTCCTTTGTCCAGTATATCCATGCTGTATATGCTGTCTGATCATTAGTGTGTTAGTAGCCATCTTGGTTATCAGATGGCGTGTCATGGTATCATAGTGCTTGTGTTCAAGTAACCCTTATTTTATTTAATGGTCCCAAAGCACAAGAAGAGTGATGCTAGCAATTTGGATATGCCAGACAGAAATTGTAAAGTGCGTCCTTTAAATGAAAGAATGAAAGTTCTCAGCTTACTAAGGAAAGGAAAGAAATCTTATGCTGAGGTTACTGAAATCTGTGGTAAGAATGAATCTTCTATTTGTGACATTGTGAAGAAGGTAAAATAAATTTGTACAATGTATGTCATCATCCCTCAGTATCTGTGGAGGATTGGTTTCAGGGCCTCTTGAAAGATACAAAAATTCATGGTTGCTCAAGTCCCATGTATAATAAAATGGTATAGTATTTGCATATAACCTATGCACATCTTCCTGTATACTTTAAATCACCTCTGGATTACTTATACCAAATACAGTGTAAATACTGTGTAATAGTTATTGTACTGTATTATCTAGGGATTGAAGACAAGAAAAAATGTCTGTACAGGCATGCATTGTTTTATTCTGCTTCACTTTATTGGGCTTCAAAGATACTGAGTTTTTAAAAATTGAATGTTTGTATCAATCCTGCATCAAGCAAGTCTTTATTTTTGCCATTTTTTCCAACAACATGTGCTCACTTCATGTCTCTGTGTTATACTTTGGTGATTCTTATAATATTTTAGATTTTTCAATTATTATATTTATTATGGTGATCTGTGGCAAGTGATCTTTGGAGTTACTATTATAATTGTTTTGGGGTGCCATGAGCTACACTCATATGTGACAGCAAACTTAATTGATAAATGTTTTGTGTGTTCTGACTGCTCCACCGACCTGGCCATTCCCCCATTTCTTATCCTTAGTCCTCCTTATTTCCTGAGACATAGCAGTCTTGAAATTAGGCTAATTGGTTATTAATTGATAACTGTACAGTGGCCTCTTAAGTCTTCAAGTGAAGAGTTTTACATCTTTCACTTTAAATAAAAAACTAGAAATGATAAAGCTTATTGAGGAAGACTTGTCAAAAACTGGGCTAGAGCCTGTGCAACTTAGCAAGACCCCATCTTTACCAAAACATTTAAAAAATTAGCCAGATGTGGTGGCGCATGCTTATCGTCTCAGCCACTCAGTAGGCTGAAGTGAACGAGTCACTTGAGCTCAGGAGTGTGAGCCTGCAGTGAGCCACTGCACTCCAGCCTGGGTGACAGAGTGAAACCCAGTCTTGAAAAACAGAAAGAACAAAATAAAGCTGGGATAAACTGAAAGCTAGGCCTCTCGTACTAGTCAGTCAAGTTGTAAATGCAAAGGAAAAGTTTTGAGAAAGATTAAATGTGTTACTTCAGTGAACATATGAATGATAAGAAAGCACAACAGCTTATTGCTGATACAGTGAAAGTTTGAGTGGTCTGGATAGAAGATCAAACCAGCAGCAATATTCTGTTAAGCCAAAGTCTAATCCAGAGTAAGATCCCAGCTACCTCCAATTCTGTGAAGTCTGAGAGAGATATGGAAGCTGCAGAAGAAATGTTTGAAGCTAGTAGAGGTTGATTCTGGAGGTTTGAGGAAGGAAGCCATCTCAATAACATAAAAGAGCAAGGTAAGGCAACAAATGTTGACATAGAAGCTGAAGGAAGATCTAGCTAAGATAATTGATGAAGACTGCTGCACCAAACAAGAGATTTGCAGTGCAGATGAAACAACCTTCTTTTGGAAGAAGATGCCATCTAGGACTTTCATAGCTATAGAGAATTTAGAGCTTGACTTCAGATCTTCAAAGTCAAGGCTGACTCACTAGGAGCTAATGGCAGCTGGCAACTTCAAGTTGAAGCCAGTGCTCATTAACCATTTTGAAAATCCTAGGCCCTTTAAGAATTAGGCTAAATCTATTCTGTCTATACTCTATAAATGGAACAACAAAGCCAGCGTGACAGCACATCTGTTTATAGCACTGTTTACTGAATATTTTAAGTCCACTGTTGAGACCTCCAACTCAGAAAAGAAGACTCTTTTAAAAATTTTACTGCTTACTGACATTGCACTGGTTACTCAAGAGCCCTGATGGAGAGAGTACAAGGAGATGAATGGTGTTTTCGTGCCTGCTAATGTAACATCCTTTCTGCAGTCCATGGATCAAGGAGTAATTTCAACTTTCAAATCTTAGTTTTTAAGAAATACATTTTATAAAGCTATAGCTGCCATAGATAGTGATTCCTCTGATGGATCTTGGCAAAGGAAATTAAGACTTTCTGGAAAGGACTCACCATTTTAGATGGCATTAAGAACATTGGTGATTCATGGGAGGAAGTCAAAATATCAGCATTAACAGAAATTTGGAAGACATTGATTCCAACTCTCACAAATGATTTTTGGTGGTTCAAGAGTACAGTTAAGGAAGTAACTGCAAATGTGGTAAAAACAGCAAGAGTATGAGGATTAGAAGTGAGCTTGGAGATGTGACTGAATTGCTGCAGTCTTATGACAAAAATTAAATAAACGAGGAGTTCTTCAAACAAGAGTTCTTCTTCTTGAAGAACTTGTTTGGAGATTCTAGCAGGGGAACACAGCAACTCATATTCCTTGACCAAAAACCGGTCCTCCTCTATCAGGGATGGTCATCCTCTTTGACCAAACATGCAGCTTTGGGAGGGATGCACATGGAGCGGTGAGGGAGTAAGGGGACACCCACTTAGTCAGCCAGATCAACTGAATCAACTCTGGCGATCAAGGGGGTGACAGATGTCGCAGCCAGATCGCCTTCACATCCAAGTTACTTCTTAAGAATGAGCAAATAATGTGATTTCTTGAGATGGAATCTACTCCTGGTGAACACACTGTGAACATTGTTGAAATAACAAATTATTTAGTATAGTCCATAAAATTAATTGATAAAGGAATAGCAGGATTTTGAGGGCATTGACTCCAATTTTGAAAGAAACTCTACTATGGGTAAAACACTATCAAACAGCATCACATACTACAGAGAAATCTTTGAGTAAAGGAAGAGTCCATTAATGTGGCAAACTTTGTTGTTGTCTTATTTTAAGAAATTGCCACAGCCACTTCAGCCTTCAGCAACCACCACCCTGATCAGTCAGCAGCCATCAACATTAAGGCAAGACTCTCCACCAAAAAAAAAAAGATTATAACTTGCTGATGGCTCAGATGTTCATTAGCATTTTTTACAAAAAGTGTTTTAGAATTAAGGTGTATACATTGTTTATTTAGACATAATGCTGTTGCACAATTAATAGGCCATAGTGTCGTGTAAAAATAACTTTTATATGCACTGGGAAATTTGATAATTCATGTGACTTCCTTTATTGTGATACTCAGTTTATTGTGGTGGGCTGGAAGCAAATTTGTAATATCTTTGAGGTATGCCTGTACATGTTCAGTACAAACACAATCACCCATTAAAAAAACATTTTTTATCTATAGTTGGTTGAATCCATGGATGCAGAACCCACAGATATGGAGGGCTGACTATATAGGTACTGTCTGTGATTTGAGGCATCCACTGGGGGTCTTGGAATGTATTCCCTGTGGATAAGGAGGTACTACTGTATGTTGTTTTATTGTCTTTGCTTCTTTAAATTCATGTTTTTGTCAAATTCTTCAGTGTTACCAAGTTTGTGTAATCAATTTTCTGCTGTTTCTTAGGTTATTTTTTTTATCTTTCTTTCTTTTTTTTTTTGAGACAGAGTCTCTCTCTATTGCCTAGGCTGAAGTGTAGTGGCACAATCTTGGCTTACTGCGACTTGCATCTCCCAAGTTCAAGCGATTCTCCTGCCTCAGCCTCCGAAGTAGCTAGGATTACAGGCACACACCGCCACGCCCGGCTAATTTTTTTTTGTATTTTAGTAAAGACGGGGTTTCATCATGTTGCCCAGGCTGGTCTCGAACTCCTGTGCTCAGGCAATCTGCCTGTCTTGGCCTCCCAAAGTACTGGAATTACAGGTGTGAGCCACCACGTCCAGCCACAGGTTATTATTTTCTTCCAAATTGTTGCTGTTCTTTTAAATGAGACAGGGTCTCACTCTGTTGCCCAAACTGGAGTTTAGTGGAGCGATCATGGTTCACTGCAGCCTCCAACTCCTGGGTTCAAGCAATCCTCCCACCTCAGCCTCCCAAGTAACCAGGACTATAGTTGCACGCCACCACACCTTGCTCTCTCTATGTATGTAAAATAGAGATGGTCACTCTGCATTGCTCAGACTGATCTTGAACTCCTGGGCTCAAGCAGTCCTCCCCCGCTTCCCTCCTAAAGTGCTGGAATTACAGGCATGAGCCACTGCACACTGCCAAGACTGTGTTGTTTAATCTGACTTTTGTGTACTCTTTCCCTCGTGAGTTTTATTTTATTGTAAAAATTTTGCTTAGTTCATTAGGACCCGTTACTTTTTCTTTCATTTTGATTATGTTTCATATGTGTGCTCTGATATAGTCTGAATAAATTTTCTTTGAGCATACTTGTGTATCTTGGGTTGTTTTTTGTTTTTTGTTTTTTGTTTTTTAATTGAGATGGAGTCTTGCTCTGTCACCCAGGCTAGAGTGCAGTGGCTCAATCTTGATTTACTGCAACACCCACCTCCTGGGTTCAAGCAGTTCTCTGCCTCAGCCTCCTGAGTTGCTGGGATTACAGGCACCTGCCACCACGTCCAGCTAATTTTTGTATATTTAGTAGAGACGTGTTTCACCATCTTGGCCAGGCTAATCTTGCACTCCTGACCTCATGATCCACCCTCCTCAGCCTCCCAAAGTGCTGGGATTACAGGTGTAACCACCACGCCTGGCCTATCTTGTATTTTAAGTACTTTCAGTACAGTTTGAAGGATGTTTCTGTGCTTAATCTGCTTATTAAAGTGCTTATAAAAGTGGTATCATGGCATGGAGATTGGGAAAGCTTAGTTGGATCTGTATTCAAACTTGTCTGAGATTTATAAAATATCTTAACATAGGTTTTATTCCATCCAGCATGGATTCTTGTAGTCTGTGGCTGTCAAAGACAGTTGTCTCTAGTGTTCGCTTTCCTACTTCACTCTACCATTTTAACTATAGCATGCCCTTCCTCTGGCTTTCAAGAATGAGAGGGTTGATCCTACCTGATTTTTGAACTTTATCATTAGCTATCCTTTACTCATAATATCTGTACTTTCTAGCAAAACTTGACTATTAAAAATCAATATATGTGAAGTTAAGAATGCAGTGTATAGTTCAGTACCTTGTATCTAATTGTCACTCATTCAGTATATGTTGAAGAAAAGTAATTTGTTGTTTATTTTACATTTTGTCCTCTCAAACTCATTAGAATAACGTGAGCATACCTATTTCAATGTTTGTGTAATTCGTATAGTGGCAAATTACAATGTTATTAAGTAGAACTTTGTAAGATGGTCTCTATAAGAATTTAGAATTGTTTCTTCACTTAAAAATATTTTCGGCCGGGCGCGGTGGCTCAAGCCTGTAATCCCAGCACTTTGGGAGGCCGAGACGGGCGGATCACGAGGTCAGGAGATCGAGACCATCCTGGCTAACACGGTGAAACCCCGTCTCTACTAAAAAATACAAAAAACTAGCCGGGCGAGGTGGCGGGCGCCTGTGGTCCCAGCTACTCGGGAGGCTGAGGCAGGAGAATGGCGTAAACCCGGGAGGCGGAGCTTGCAGTGAGCTGAGATCCGGCCACTGCACTCCAGCCCGTGCGACAGAGCAAGACTCCGTCTCAAAAAAATATATATATATATATATATTTTTTCAGTGGCAAACCTCTAAATTACTTCTTTCTAAGGCCTGTGGATTTTTTATACACACTGGATTATTATCCATTTTGAGGTAAATATTGAAAGAAAAGACTCATAGTACCTCATTTTTTTTGTTCCATGCCTTACCATTGGTTGATGTTATTATATAAAGACTGTTGTTAGATTTCTTCTTCTTTTTTTTTTTTTTTTTTGATATGGAGTCTTGCACTGTCACTTAGGCTGGAGTGCAGTGGTGCGATCTTGGCTCACTGCAATCTCTGGCTCCTGGGTTCCAGCAGTTCTCCTGCCTCTGCCTCCCGAGTAGCTGGGATTACAGGTGCCCGCCACCATGCTCGGCTAATTTCTTTTTTTTTGGTAGAGATGGGGTTTCACCATATTGGCTAGGCTGGTCTTGAACTTCTGACCTCAGGTGATCCGCCCTTCTCGGCCTCCCAAAGTGCTAGAATTACAGGCTTCAGCCACTGTACCCAGCCTGACTATTGTGAGATTTCTTATTTTTGTAATGTACCCTAGAGTTAACTTGATCTGAACCTTACCTTCTTTGTTTTCTAAAGGTAAATGAAATTGCCTTTATAAATACCCTTGAAGCCCAGAATAAACGTCATGATGTTTTATCAAAATTGAAGGAATATGAACAGAGGCTTAATGAGCTACAGGAGGAGCGTCAGAGAAGACAGGAAGAAAAGCAAGCACGTGATGAAGCTGTGCAGGTAGGATTTTATTCAGCAAACATTGATTGAGCACCTGTCATATTTTAGACTTAGAGCTAGTTGCTGAGGACCCAAAATGGAGTAATCTAGTGTTTGTTCCCAAAGGTGCATGGTTCAATATAGCACTCTAGAAACATAAAGTCTGATTTCTAAAAGATAGTGTGTTCTCCTTCAGTTACGGTCATCAGTTCTTTCATCAGTAGACTGTAATCATAGCAATAGAATCGTCAACTTCATCTAGGTGAAGGATTAAACTGCTCTGGACAGATTATTATCTATTCTTTTCTAATCAGGCTGGGCAAGAATATGGTCCTCTCCCAGCAATAAAAACAAAGGTTGTTTTTTGAATCAGTATATATAGGCTCAAACAATTTTTTTGCCTATGAGGAGGCAAATTTAGGGTAATTTTTATGCCTAAGATAAGGGGCATCTGTTATTTTTTAGTATCATCAGATACCATAATTAGATTTTAACCTCTGCAGCAAACCCTACATTTGCAAGATGAGGAAAAGGTTAAGGCATACACTATCCTGCTGTTTATAATCTATTTTAGATCTCCCTCAGTAAAATGCCTTGCCCATAGTCTTTGAAGGCCTGACATATTTTTTTATGTAGAGAACAAATATTGCAATATTTAAATACAAATTCACACATGCTGTATTTATTGTGACTAATGTTTATTTGTTCCTTCAGTGATCATTTCATTGAGTTACTGCAAGTCATGTGTTAGGCTCAAAGATATGAAAAGTATACATGTGTGTTCTCAGTGGGGAGACGTGTATGTACATAAACAAGATTAGGAAAAATGCTATGCTAAAAGCATTGTCAGTAGCACAAAGAAGAACACCTTGTTTATATAGAGAGTAGAGGGAACATGAAAAAGTCCAGAAAAGTTTCCAGGTAGAGATGACATGTTTACTAAGTTTTCAAAAATGAAACATACAAATGATAAGTTGTATGGGAGGGCATTTCATGCACAAGGGGATATGAGGAAGGAGTACATGTAGAGTTAGGGAGGAGGTCATGAAAAGCTTTGTAGGTATTTTTAAAAATTATGAGTTGTATTTCATGCTTCTTGTTTTCAGTGAGTTTAGTAAATTATTAATACATTTTTAAGTTCATTGATCACTTTTTGCTATTTGTGGGCATTAACAGGTATTCCCATATCCGTCCTCATCTCTATTTGATTTGAGTCCAATGTACTATTTTAATCAATGCAAAGCTAGCTTCATGTTTAAAAACATAGAATGCTCCCGTTAGAGAAACTAGCCTTTCCTTTCCAAGAAGCGGTAAAAATTTTTGTATTTATCATTTATAAGCTATTTATCTATTAACTTGTATTCTTAAATGAATAAAAAAAATTTGAATGTTTAATTTGAATCGTTAGCATTATTTATCCTGTTTGTTTATCCTGTTTCTCTACAGGATAAATGCTATAAATGTCTGTAGGGAAACAGAAATACAGACAGATAAAAATAATTATGGTTTGTAAATTATGTGTTACTTTAATAACTAATAATTCAGACATATAAATAAGACATTTTTGCCTTTATTGCAAATAATAAATTACAGTTTAATTTGAAAGAGTGTAATTAGAGTATGTATAAGGTACAAAGGTACTACAGAGGAGGGAATAATTAGCTCGGTTGGTGGAAATAGAATATCAGGGGAAGTTCTCTGGAAAAGGTAACTTCTTAGCTGTATTTTTGGGGGAAATATATGAGTAGTATTGTATATTTTAAAATAGACATCTTTGATTCCTTTCTCTGCATTTTGCAGATTTGAAATAGTTATCTTTCATTTAAAAATGATGATTCTCACTTCACAATTTGTAACGTTAATTAGAACTTAAAGGGAAGCAGTTTACTAAACTAGTAGGGAATTTGCTTCACCAACCAACACTTTAAGAATTGTTTTGGCTCTTCAGAATTATTTTTTTGTTTTTAAAAGTGCTGAAATTTCCTATGGATTTAATTTCAATGAAAAATTTTAAACCTGTCTACATATGCTTGAGATATACTGAGATAGATAGAAAAATCCACTGGTAGATAACATATATAACATTAAAATTTTAAAAATGTGTAGTCATTACATGCTGTACAGGCACTAGTGCCATGTATTCTGTAAATACAATAATAGTAAGATCCTAACCTAATACAGAATTTCAGAGACCCTCCATCCATTTTATTTTTACTCTTGAAACATTCCCATGGACTATTAAAGGCAATGTGATTCTCATTTCTTGTAAGTAAAATATCAAGTGCTGCCATCATATGTTCTCAAGTTGCTGTTATTGTTATGTATATTACTAATTATAGGCATAAAGAGGAGCTATGGAATCCTTTCTTAGGCTGCCTTAAACACCTCCCTGGCTAAGATTTATAGGGGTCTGAGAGGTTCTTCTGTAGGCTTAAGAATTAGTTATATTTCTAATTCCTTTGCTGTAGGTTTTAATTCTTTCCTTGTGGGTATATAGATTCATAATGTATGTGATTTTATAAAGTCATGCTTCATTTATTATACAGACATTTAGGAATCCCTACCTTTTGCAAGGTGTTTTGTGGGGTACAAAGTTTCCTGTCTTTATGGAATTTAAATTTCAGATTGGGAAATGGTAACTGAATTTTAGTAATTTTACTCATTAGCTGTATGGCTACCAATTCTCTTTTCAAGTTATTAAAAATGAAAATTAATAGGTTAGGTAACTTTTTACATCCAGTTATCTCTTTTCACACAATGTTGGAGTTGGTCTGATATCCATTAAAATGATCAGCAAGTTGACGTTATGTTTACAAGTCTACACTTGGCTACATTGCACATACCTGAAGTAATTATTTTTACATAATATATATTTTATAAGATCAATTTAGGATTTAAAAAATTGCCTCCCTCAGGCCTTTGGTCTTATATTAATAAAATATGAAATGAAAAATTCTGCTTTAATTCTTTGTATTTAATGCCTGAGCTCTTTGTATTTTGTTGTGAAGCATGTGTTTTCAGATATAATATGGAATTTTTAAACTTCAGAAAAATTGGACTATAAGAGGAATTTTTTTGGTTCACTTTTTTTAATGGAGAAAATTTTCCGTGCCAGATTTGATTTTTAGTCTTTAAGAGTTTTTGATATCTTTTTGGCCAAACAAGTTTCTACATATTCTTGATTAGTAATGAGAAATAGCTACAACTATTTCATGAATAGTATGCTCAGACAGTAAAGAATATATTTTAAAATCTAATTGCATGACTCCAACAGTCTGCAGTGTGCCTGTTATGTCCTCCTGAAATCAGGGCATTTCCTTCCAATTTCCAGTTTACCCTCTTCCTATATCACCCACCCCCTCAAAAAAAAAAGAAGGAAATAGAGATCCTTTTGGCTATTTTTAAAAGACTTTCTTTCTCTGGGGCAGATAGAGCTTGTTGTGGAGATGAAGTTACTATTGTGAGCTCAGTTAACTATTAGAAATGTTCAGATCTCTCTTCTGTGTTCCCTGAACAGAAATTGCGTTGTTATTTTTTTTCTGCTGTCCTTTACTGAGCCCTTACAGTGGCTAAACTCTATGCTGAGAACTTACCTGTAATCAGTAATTTACATCTCACAATCAACTGAGGCTCTTTAAGGTGAAGTACCTTGCCGAAGATTATGTAAGTAGTAGGTACTAGAGCCTAGATCAATGTATTCCATTAATTATAAAGGAGAGGCCAGCGAGAGGTTATGTGTGCTGTCTGGAGAATGGGTATGGATTCAGAGAAACATGTCAATAACATGAGGAACATGTTAGTGACAAATATTTCATGAAGTTACCCAGTTTTGATGATTTATCTTCTGGCTTGATGATGATAATGATGACAATTATTGAGAATTTTATATATGCCAGGCCCTATGGTAAGTGCTTTTCATATATTAGCTCATCTGTACTTTGTAATATCCTAAGAAATGCATATTATTATTTATCTTCTAGAAAACTAAGGCACAGAGATTGTAACTAAGTAGCCCAGAGTCACTGTGCTAGTGAATAATGGGGTAAGGAAACAAAGCCAGGGAATCTGACCCAATATCCACTCTTATACACTCTATGCTCTATTATGTTACCTCTTTCTCCTTCTCACAAGCTGTCTTAATTCCATCATGAAAGCTTAGTTCAGAAATAAAATCTATTAACTATGGTTTTTTCATTATATTCAGGTATTTCTATAGCCATATATTAACACAAGGCTTTAGAAGTGATTAATCAGAAAACATATATTAAGTTCTGTATTAGAGTTCTCTAGAGGTATAGAACTAATAGGATATATATGTGTGTGTGTGTGTGTGTGTGTGTGTACATATATATATATATGAGTTTATTAAGTATTAACTCATACAATCACAAGGTCCCACGACAGAGTGTCTGGAAACTGAGGAGTAAGGAGAGCCAGTCCAAGTTCCAAAACTGAAGAACTTGGAGTCTGATATTTGAGGGCAGGACGCATCCAGCACGGGAAAAAGATGTAGGCTGGTAGGCTAGGCCAGTCTCTGTTTTCATGTTTTTCTGCCTGCTTTATATTCTAGCCTTGTTGGCAGCTGATTAGATTGTGTCCACCCAGATTAAGGGTGGATCTGCCTTTCCTAGCCCACTGACTCAAGTGTTCATCTCCTTTGGCAACACTCTCACAGACACACCCAGAATCAATACTTTGTATCCTTCAATCCAATCAAGTTCACACTCAGTCTCAACTATCACAAGTTCCCACAAAACGAAATAACATAGTGTTTGCATCAAAAAGCAATTATTTTCTTAATTATGTGTAACACTGGTAAATGACTTTCAGAAACCGGATATCATTGCTATTTGATATTTGTTTAAACTTTAAGAAACAGAGTACCTAGTGGCAAGCCCATCTTTCTACTTGGCTTGAACATGTAAGTTTGGTGAAAGGTATATTACTTTGAATCATTTTTATTTTACACATAATTCTAATATTGGAAAAAAATATTTCTAACATTAGGAACGCAAGAGAGCTCTAGAGGCAGAACGGCAGGCCCGTGTAGAAGAATTGTTAATGAAGAGGAAAGAACAAGAAGCCCGAATTGAACAACAGAGGCAAGAAAAGGAAAAAGCCCGTGAGGATGCAGCCCGGGAAAGAGCTAGGTACCTCATTTGCTATCTTGATGAACATTTTGCACTGAGTGAGTATTCAAGTTGAGGTCTTAAAGCCATTTACTGTCATGTAGGGTTTTTTGTGTTTTTTTGAGATGAGGTTTTGCGATGTTGCGCAGGTTGATCTTGAACTCTCTGACTCAAGTGATCCTCCCATCTCACCCTCCTGAGTAGCTTGAACTACAGGTGTGTACCACCACACTTAGATCAAAAAATATATAATTTGATTCTGGATAGCTTCAGCAAAAGGGACTTTTGGAGAAGATACTGAGGGCATAAGTAATAGAAGGTTAGAGGACCAGGTTTGGAAATGTTCTGTCAGACATCAAAGGCTAGATCACAAGAGCCACAGCAGTGGATTTTTTTTTTTTTTTTTGATGGAAATAGTCTGGTTGCCAATAATCATGTTGCCACTCTGATTATAATGTATGACCTTCAACTATCCCTTAGTTTTAATCACTTGTGTAAGATTTAAAGACACAGGAAAAAACATGTAATTGGCCAAGCCTAAGTCCCTTTTATTGGTGTGAACCTTACTGACATGATATTTTGTGACTTCCAAATTATAACGAAGTTGGTAGATGTGAAAAGATAGCTCTTTGTGGTTTTAATTTGCTTTTCTACTTGTCCCTGATTAATAATTAGGCTGAGCAACTTCTCACATGTTTATGAGCTGTTCGGGGTTTTTTAATGCAAAGTGCTTATTCAAATGTTTGTTCATTACTGTATTGGGGTCTTTTTTTATCTTATTGATGTTTAGGGATTATCTTTACTAGATACTAAGTCTTTGTCAGTTACATATATTGCAAATATACCTATAGGTTGTGTCTTACCTTTTTTCTTTCCTTATGGTGTCTTTTGATTAACATAACTCTTGATTACAGTGTAGTAGAACTGAACAAACTGTAATTTATGCCTTTTGGTCTTACTCATGAAACCCCTTTCTATCCTAAGTCATAAGACATTCTTCAGAATTTTATAGTTTTATCTTTAATGGTCTTTATCTATCTGCAATTGATTTTATTGTGTATTTTGAGGTAGGAGTCTTACTTCATTTTATGTGGATACCTAATTATTCTAACATGCTTTATTGAAAAATGCATTTTTTTCCTACTGATCTGCAAGGCTTTCTAACATAAGCCAAGTTTTTATATATGTGTGGGTCTGCTTGTGGACTCTTGTGTTCTGGTCCAGTGATCACTGTTTTTGTCATCTGCCTTAGTTATCAAAGCTTTATAATAATTGTTGGTGTCTGAACTATCCTTCACCTTATTTTTTATTAGGACTGTCTTGGCCCTATTTCACATCTGTGTTAGTTTTAGAATCAGCTTGCTTAGTTCTATATTTAAAAAGAAACTAAAAAATTTTGATTGGAATTGCATTGAGTCTATAAATTCAGGTGTTAAGATTGATATTTTTATGGTGAATATTTTAATTTATGAGCATGCTACTATATGTTTTTCTACTGATTTAGGTCTTTTAAAACATCTTTATATCAGGTATATAATTTTTTTCTATAAAGGATTTTTGTGTGCTTTTTTATTGTGGCAAAAAATATAAATAACATGAAATTTATAATTTTAATCATTTTTAAGTTTACAGTTCAGTGGCATTAAGTACATTGACATTTTTGTGAAACTATTACCACCATCTGTACCCAGACATTTTTTCAGTTTCCAAGACTGAAATGCTGTATCTACTAAGTAATAACTCCCCATTCTCTCCATTCCGCACCCCCACACTCCCATTTGCCTCTGACAATCGTCATGCTACTTTATGTTTCTATGAATTTGACTGCTTTAGGTATTTTATATAAGTGGAATCGTACAGCATTTGTCCTTTTGTGACTTATCCTAATGTCTTCAAATTTCATCCATGTTGTAGCATGTGTCAGGATTTTCTTCCTTTTTAAGACTGAATAGTATTTCATTGTATGTATAATACCACATTTTATTTATTTGTTTCTTTGTTGAAAGACACTTGAGTTGCTTCTACCTTTTGACTATTGTGAGTAATGCTGTTATAAACACAGGTGTTACAAATGTATGTTTTAGTCTCTGCTTTTTAATTCCAAAAGTGAAGCGGCTGTATTATATACTAATTTTATTTTATTTTATTTTATTTAAGGAGAACCCTACTGTTTTTCATAGCAGCTGTACCATTTTTATGTTCTTACCAGCATTGCACAAGGGTTCCACATCCTCACCAATGCTTGTTATTTTGTTTTTTTAAAAATAGCCTTTTTGAAGAGTGTGAAGTGGTGTCTCATTCTGGTTTTGATTTGCATTTCCCTAGTGATTAATGACCTTAAGCATCTTTTCATGTGCTTATTGACCATTTCTTTATATTTTTGGGGAGAGGTTACCACTTAGGTCCTTTGCCATTTTTTTAATCTGATTATTTTCTTGTTGGGTTATAGAGTTTTTTTTTTTTTTATGTATTCTGGATATTAACCCTTTATCAAAGATACAATTTACTGATACTTTCTCCTATTCTGTAGGTTGACTTTTCATTTTGTTGATAATGTCTATCGAAGCACAAGAGTTTTAAATTTGAGTGTAGTTCACTTTGTCTATTTTTGTTGTTGTTGCCTTTACTTTTGTTGTTATATTCAAGAAATCATAGCCAAATCCAATGTTGTGAAATTTTCTCCTTGGATTTTCTCGTAACATTTTTATAGTTTTAGGTCTTATCTGTAGATCTTGGATACAGTTTTAGTTAATTTTTGTATATGGTGTAAGGTAAGGGTTCAACTTCATTCTTTTGCACACATTCAGTTTTCCCATCACCTCTTGTTGAAAAGACTGTCCTTTCTCTATCGAATGGTTTTGTCACCCTTGTCGAAATTATTTGACTTACATATGATGGCTCTCTTTCTTGGCTCTCTGTTCTGTTTCATTGGACTGTACATGTCTGTCTTTATGCTAGCCCATACTGTTTTGATTACTATAGTTTTGTAGTATGTTTTGAAATCAGCAAATGTGAGCCTCTTTGTTCTTTTCAAGATTGTTTTGATTTGAGGATCCTTTGAGATTCATGTGAAATTTTTAATTTTTGTAAAAAAATAAGTCATTGGGATTTTGATAGGGATTGCATTGAATCTATAGATTGCTTTGAGAAGTATGGCTTTTTTTTTTTTTTTTTTTTTTGGAAATGTATACGCTCAGAGAGAGAATTCAGGGTGGGCTGCTTGTAAAGGATGAGGCAGCCAATATGGACATCTTAACAGTGGTGAGTTTTTCAGTCCATGAACACATGATGTCTTTCCATTTATTTGTGTCTTCAGTTCCTTTCAACAATGTTTCATAGTTTTCTTTTTTTTTTTTTTTTTTTGAGACAGAGTCTCGCTCTGTCGCCCAGGCTGGAGTGCAGTGGCTGCATCTCAGCTCACTGCAAGCTCCGCCTCCCAGGTTCACGCCATTCTCCTGCCTCAGCCTCCCAAGTAGCTGGGACTACAGGTGCCTGCCACCTCGCCTGGCTAGTTTTTTGTATTTTTTTTTAGTAGAGATGGGGTTTCACTGTGTTAGCCAGGATGGTCTCGATCTCCTGACCTCGTGATCCACCCGTCTCGGCCTCCCAAAGTGCTGGGATTACAGGCTTGAGCCACCGCGCCCGGCCAACAATGTTTCGTAGTTTTCATTGCATCTGTTTTCTCATCCTTGTTATGTTTATTCCTATTTTATTTTTTGTACACATTTTATGATATTTTTTAGTTATTATTTTATCCGATTACACAATTATAAATAAAATCTCTTTAAGTGTTTTTTAAATTTGTATGTTGCTGGTGTTTAGAAATACCATTAATTTTGTTTCCAGCAATCTCGATAAGTTCTGGTAACCATTCTAATAATTAATCTTAGATTTTTTTTTAGCATTTTCTACATAAATAAACATATCATCTACCAATATATAGTTTAGGTTTTCTTCCTCATCTCTATGCCTTTTGTTTTGTTAGTGTGCATCTTATTTATAAGGAATGCTTTCCACGACTGTTAAGGATATCTGCCTTAGGTTTTTTAAAAAATAGTTTTTATTTGTTGTTTATTTAAGGTACACATGTTGTTGTAGAATACATATTGATTGTAAAAGGGTTACTATAGTGAAGCAGACAAATATATCTATCTTCTCACATAGTTACCCGTTTTATTTGTTTTAGTGGCAAGGGCAACTAAAATCTCATTTATCACAAATCCCAGTACTGTATAGTTTTATTACCTGTAGCCCTCTTGTTGTACATTAGATCTCTAGACTTGTTCATCTTACATATCTGCAGTTTTGTATCCTCTGATCTGCATCTCCCTGTTTCTGTCCTCTCCCTGTTATGCACACCCCTGATAACCAATATCTTGTTTTCTATCTCTGTATAATTGAATTTTTAAAAAGATTTCACATATAAGTGAGATCATGCAATATTTTTCTTTCTGTGTCTGGCTCATTTTACTTAGGATAATGTTCTCTAGGCTCATCCATGTTGTGGCAAATGGCAATGCCTTGTTACTTTTAGGGCTAAATGATCTATATACTACAGTTTCTTTATCATTGTTTCTTTGATGGACACTTAGTTTGCTTTCATATCTTGGCTACTGTGAATAATGCCGTAGGAAACATGGCAGTGCAAATATCTTTATGAGATATTCATTTCCTTTGGGTGTATTGCCAGAAGAGGAATCAGCTGGGTCATATGGTAGTTCTATTTTTAATTTTTTTAGAAACCTCCACACTGTTTTCCAGATGGCTGTACCAAGCCACACTCTCACCAATAGTGTAAAAGAGTTCCCTTTTCTCCATACCCTCACCAACATTTGTTTTTTGACCTTTTGATAATAGTCATCTAATGGATTTGAGTTAGTATTTCATAATGGTTTTAATGTTCATTTCCCTGATGATTAATGATGTTCAACACCTTTCCATATATCTACTGACTATTTTTATGACTTCTTTGGAGAAATGTCTAGGCAGATTATTTGCCCATTTTAGAATCAGTTTGTTTTTCTACTATTGAGTTGTATGAGTTTTTTTTTTTAGTATCTGTTTTGCTTGGTTTTGTTTTTTTTGTTTGTCTGTTTTTTGTTTTGTTTTGTTTTTACCTTCCTTTTTTTCTTTTTGAGGCGGAATCTTGTTCTCTTGTCCAGGCTGGAGTGAAGTGGCATGATTTTGGCTCACTGCAACCTCCACTTCCCGGGTTCCAGTGATTCTTGTGCTTCGGCCACCTGAGTAACTGGGATTATAGGTGTGTGCCATCATGCCTGTCTGATTTTTGAACTCCTGACCTTAAGTGATCCGCCTGCTTTTGCCTTCCAAAGTGCTGGGATTACAGGCATGAGCCACTGTGCCTGGCCTAGTTCTTTATATATTTTGGATATTAACTCTTTATTAGATATATGGGCTGTACATATTTTCCCCAGTCCTTAGGCTAATGTTTTATTGACTTTTTTCTTTGCTGTGCAGAAGCTGTAAACTTCCCTCTTAGAACTGCTTTGGCTGCAACCCATAGATTTTGCTATGTTGTGTTTCTATTGTTTGTCCCAAGATATTTTTTAATTTCTCTTTTGATTTCTTCTTTAACTCATGACTTATTCAGGAGCATGTTATTTAATAGCCATGTATTTATGAAATTTTCAAGATTCCTTCTTTTATTGATTTCTAGTTTTATATCATAGTGATTTGAAACAACAATAGATACAATTTGAATCTTCTTTAATTTGTTAAGATGACTTGTTTTGTGGTTTAACATATGGTCTATCCTGGATAATGATTTATGTGGACTAGAAAAAAATGTATTGCTTTTGATGGGATATTCTGCCTGTGTATATTAGGTCCATTTGGTCAAAGTACAGTTAAGTCTAGTATTTATTTTCTCTCTAGTTTATCTATTGTTGACAGTGGGGTATTCAAGTCCCCTCCTATTATTATATTGCTATCTATTTTTCCCTTCATGTTTGTTAATATTTGCTTTATAGTTTTAGTGCTCCAATGTTAGGTGCATATATATTTACAATTGTTACGTCCCATTGATGAACTGACCCCTTTATCATTAAATAATGATCTCTGTATTATTTGTATATTTGCTATAGTTTTTTGTTTTGTGGTTACTATGAGCTTATATAAAACATCTTATACTGTTATACTTAAAACAGTTGATAACAACTTAATTTCTGGCACATACAAAAACTAGACTTTTACTGTCCACCCCAAAAGTCATGTTTTTGATGTCACAATAGTCGCCTTTTTATGTTATGTATTCCTTAAAAACTTATTGTAGTTTTTGTTACTTTTGACTATTTTGACTTTTAACCTTCATAATAGAGATATGTGTGGCTTACAAACCACACTTACAGTTTCGAAGTATTCTGATTTGACTAAGTATTTATCTCTACCAGTGAGTTTTATACTTTACATGTATTCATGGTGGTAATTATTATAATTTTCTTTCTGCTTGAATAAGCATTTCTTGTAACACAGGTCTAGTGTCAGTGAATTCCTTCAACTTTATTTGTCTGGGGAAGACTTTATTTCTCCTTCATTTCTGAAGGATAATTTTCCTTGGTATAGTATTCTTAGCCGGCAGATTTTTTTTTTCCCCCTTTCATCATCTTGAATATGTCATCCCATTCCCCAGGCTTGCAAGGTTTCTACAGAAGAGTTCAATTATACTCTGATGGACATCCCCTTATATGTGACTTGATAGTTTTTTCTTGCTGTTTTTAAAATTATTTCATTGTCTTTTCAGTTTTGACAGTTTGATTATAATGTACCTTGGAGAGAACCTTCTAAAGTTTATCTGAGGATCTTTGAGCTTCATTGACTTGTATGTAAATATCTGTCTCAGTTCCTAAGTCCCAAGATTTAGGAAGTTTTTTTACCAATTATTTTATTTATATAAGCCTTTTCTGTTTTTTCCCTCTTTGGAATTCCTACAATGTGAATATTTGTTTGCTTAGTGGTATCCCATAGGCTCTCTTCATTCTTTTTTCTTTTTCTTCTCTTCTGAGTCAGTTCAGAAGCCTTCAGGCTTGATCTAGTCTGCTGTTGAACCCTCTGTGGTATTTTTTACTTCATTGACTTCTTCAGCTCTAAGATTTTTATTTAGATTTTTAAAAATATCTCTTTTATTGAATTTCTCATTCAGATCATGGTTTAGTTTTCTAGTTTCATCGAATGGTCTGTTTTTATTCTCTTATGTTTCCTTGAGTTTCCTTAGTTCATTATTTTGAATTACTTTTTAGAGAATTTGTAGATTTCTGTTTCTTTGGGGTCAGTTACTGGAGAGTTACTGCGCTCCTTTTAGTGGTTTCACATTTCCATGCCTTTTCATGTTTCTTATGACCCTGCCTTGTTTGTACATCTGATAGTGCGGTCATATCTTTCCAACTTTACAGAGTGGGAAGGGGAAGACTTTCACCTGAAGATGGGCCTGGGGATACTGCTTGGGTGTAGGACACAGTGGCTCTGCTTCTGTGTGGGTGCAGTGGTGTAGTTGTCACGTAGCTTCTTAGTTGTGATCAATGTCAGTGCACACTGTGAGTGCCTCAGTGGTCTAGACTGTAGGAGTCTGTATCAGTGATGGTGGCTCCTGAGGTTATTAGGGCAAAGGTTGTAGGGGTCTTCCTGTTCTTGTTTTCCCCAAAGTAGGGAATCTTCATTGAGGGGATCTCTTTTGGTAACAGGTCTGACATTGCTCACAGGGAGCCACAGCAGCACTGGGTTATAGGGTACAGGGGCTCAGAGCAGCTGTGCAGCCAAATTCCTGGGCTTAGGGTCTTGTGAAACTATTGGAGCACTTGGGACTTCAGGCATAGGTTCTCTCTCCAAGGCATGAGTGGATTCAGTTCTCCCACTACACAGGGTTTGTTGCTGTGGGGCATACCCCAGCAGCTTGGGCCCAGGAGGCTGGGATGTAGCCATGCTTCTGACCTTGGAGGGGGCACTGGCATGATTCTGGGGAAGAAGGTGTACCTGGAGACTCAATCCCTGGGGAGCAGCGAACAGTCACCATTTGGGATCCAGAACCAACTGTGTAACATGGTAGCTCAGGCTCCGGGTGATGAGGAGCATGGTATACAGTGGTCACTTGGGACCCTGGCTTGATATAATAGCCTAGGCTCCATGAGGCTGGGTCCAGTGGCAACAAGGACCCAGGAATGGCAAGATACAGCTGTATCTTGGGCCCTTTAGGGTAGGAAACAATGCAGCAATGACCACTCCTTGGAGAGGTAGGGTGCCTCAGCAGATTGGAATGTAGGGGGACTTGTCCAGTTTTAGGTAGATGGGGCACTGTGTCTCTTTGGCCTAGAACACAGCTCAGTCATGGTTCTGAATCCCTGGAAGTCAAGTTGCCATATCTGGTCAGCCCCAGAAGGCATAACTACTTGGGTCAGTAGAGCCTTTGAATACCTGGGGTTGGGGGTGCGGGTACTGCATCAGCTGTGGTGCTGGGGGTGCAACTACTTTGGTATGCCAGAGGCTCAAAGCTCCTAGAAGTGTGAGGTGATGTCTCACCAGTGGTATTGGGGAGGGTGTATGTGGGCCGGGGGAGATGTCAACTGTTTCTGTGTGCTAGAGGCCTGAGGTCTCCAATTAGTGGGAACCCACTTCAGTTCAGTTTTAAGGGGAAGGTGCACTAGCATCTAGAATTCAACACTTCTGCAGTAACTTGGCCCTCTGTGGTAGGGTATAGCAGCAGTTCAGCTGGGGGATGTTATGCTACTGGGTGGATGTTGAGTTTTTCAAGTGCTTTGGTGTTTTTATTTTTTATATGGAAATAATTCTATAAAATTTCTCCTTTAATCTGTTAATATGATAATTAGTTGATTGATTTTTCTTTTTTTAAATTTTTTATTATTATACTTTAAGTTCTAGGGTACATGTGCACAATGTGCAGGTTTGTTACACACATACACATGTGCCATGTTGGTGTGCTGCACCCATTAACTGGTCATTTACATTAGGTGTATCTCCTAATGCTATCCCTCCCCCCTCCCACTACCCCATGACAGGCCCTGGTGTGTGATGGTCCCCACCCTGTGTCCAGGTGTTCTTGTTGTTCAATTCCCATCTATGAGTGAGAACATGCGGTGTTTGGTTTTCTCTCCTTGCGGTAGTTTGCTCAGAATGATTGTTTCCAGCTGAATCCATGTCCCTACAAAGGACATGAACTCGTCCTTTTTTATGACTGCATAGTATTCCATGGTGTATATGTGCCACATTTTCTTAATCCAGTCTATCATTGATGGATATTTAGGTTGGTTCCAAGTCTTTGCTATTGTGAATAGTGCCAGAATAAACATACGTGTG
Organism: Colobus angolensis palliatus; assembly: GCF_000951035.1. Classification (NCBI taxonomy): domain Eukaryota; kingdom Metazoa; phylum Chordata; class Mammalia; order Primates; family Cercopithecidae; genus Colobus; species Colobus angolensis. The sequence continues at coordinate 1,073,992 of NW_012123931.1, read as the reverse complement.
CATATGTCTTTATAGTAGCATGATTTATAACCCTTTGGGTATATATCCAGTAATGGGATTGCTGGTTCAAATGGTGTTTCTAGTTCTAGATCCTTGAGGAATCACCACACTGTCTTCCACAATGGTTGAACTAGTTTACAGTCCCACCAACAGTGTAAAAGTGTTCCTATTTCTCCACATCCTCTCCAGCACCTATTGTTTCCTGACTTTTTAATGATTGCCATTCTAACTGGTGTGAGATGGTATCTCACTGTGGTTTTGATTTGCATTTCTCTGATGACCAGTGATGATGCGTATTTTTTCATGTGTCTGTTCACTGCATAAATGTCTTCTTTTGAGAAGTATCTGTTCATATCCTTCGCCTACTTTTTGATGGGGTTGTTTGATTTTTTCTTGTAAATTCATTTGAGTTCTTTGTAAATTCTGGATATTAGCCCTTTGTCTGATGGGTATCCCATTCTGTAGGTTGTCTGTTGAGTCTGATGGTAGTTTCTTTTGCTATGCAAAAGCTCTTTAGTTTAATTAGATCCCATTTCTCAATTTGGCTTTTGTTGCTGTTGGTGTTTTAGACATGAAGTCCTTGCCCATGCCTATGTCCTGAATGGTATTGCCTAGGTTTTCTTCTAGGGTTTTTATGGTTTTAGGTCTAACATTTAAGTCTTTAATCCATCTTGAATTAATTTTTGTATAAGGTGTAAGGAAGGGATCCAGTTTCAGCTTTCTACATATGGCTAGCCAGTTTTCCCAGCACCATTTATTAAATAGGGAATCCTTTCCCCATTTCTTGTTTTTGTCAGGTTTGTCAAAGATCACATGTTTGTAGATGTGTGGTATTATTTCTGAGGGTTCTGTTCTGTTCCGTTGGTCAATATCTCTGTTTTGGTACCAGTACTATGCTGTTTTGGTGACTGTAGCCTTGTAGTATAGTTTGAAGTCAGGTAGCGTGATGCCTCCAGCTTTGTTCTTTTTGATTAGGATTGTCTTGGCAATGCGGGCTCTGTTTTGGTTCCATATGAACTTTAAAGTAGTTTTTTCCAATTCTGTGAAGAAAGTCATTGGTAGCTTGATGGGGATAGCATTGAATCTATAAATTACCTTGGGCAGTATGTCCATTTTCAAGGTATTGATTCTTCCTATCCATGAGCATGGAATGTTTGTCCACTTGTTTGTGTCTTCTTTTATTTCGTTGAGCAGTGGTTTGTAATTCTCCTTGAAGAGGTCCTTCACATCCCCTATAAGTTGGATTTCTAGGAATCATGTGGTTTTTATCTTTGGTTCTGTTTATATGCTGGATTACGTTTATTGATTTGCGTATGTTGAACCAGCCTTGCATCCCAGGGATGAAGCCCACTTTATTGTGGTGAATAAGCTTTTTGATGTAGTGCTGGATTTGGTTTGCCAATATTTTATTGAGGATTTTTGCATGAATGTTCATCAGGGAGATTGGTCTAAAATTCTCTTTTTTTGTTGTGTCTCTGCCTGACTTTGGTATCAGGATGATGCTGGCCTCATAAAATGAGTTAGGGAGGATTCCCTCTTTTTCTGTTGATAGGAATAGTTTCAGAAGGAATGGTACAAACAGCTCCTCTTTGTACCTGTCGTAGAATTCGGCTATGAATCTGCCTGGTCCTGGACTTTTTTGGTTGGTAGGCTATTAATTATTGCCTCAATTTCAGAGCCTGTTATTGGTTTATTCAGGGATTCAACTTCTTCCTAGTTTAGTCTTGGGAGGGTTTATATGCTATAAAACTACAGTTAAATTAGTATAAATTCTCCAACTTCATTGTTCTTTTTCAAAGTTGCCTTTCCATATAAATTTTAGGTTCAGCTTATCAGTTTCTGCAAGATAGCTTGTAGGATTCTGATAGGAAGTGTATTGAATCTATAGGTCAGTTTAGGGAGATTGACATCTTTACATTATTGTGTATTACAGTCCATGAATGTGATGTTTCTCTCTGTTTAGATCTCCTTTAATTTCTGACAGCAAGGTTTTGTAGTTTTTTGCATATAGGTCTTGCAATTCTTTTTAAAATTTATTCCTAAGTACTCTTTAAAGCTGCTGTAAATGGAATTGTTGTCTTTGGTTCATTTTTGGATTTTTCTTGCTAGTATATAGAAATGCAGTAGATTTTAATTTATTTCATTCTACAACTGTGTTTTTTATGACCTTGTTAAACTTGCTTACAGATGTTCCTCAACTTATGATGGAGTTAAGTCCTTATAAACTCATCATAAAGTCAAAAAGCTGTAAATTGAATGATTATAAGTTGGGGACTGTCTGTATTAGTTTGGGTAGTTTTTTTAATTATTATTATTTTTATTCTTTGGTACTTTTTATACATAAAGGCTCATGGCATCTGTGAATAAAGTTTGTTTTGGATGCCTTTAATTTATTTTTTTTCTTTTTGCCCTCTTGCACTGGTTCATTCCTTGTATTTAATGTTCAGTGGAAGTTGTGATATTGTGTGTCCTTGTTTTGTTCTCAGTCTTAGTGGGAAAGCATTTGGTCTTTCACCACTATGTATGATCTTTGCTGTAGATTTTTGATAAAGTTTATAGATTGAGGAAGTTTCTTTCTATTTCTAGTTTGTTGAGAGCTTTTAACATGAATCGACTTTGAATTTGGTGAAATCCTTCTTTTTGTGGGTCCATTAAGATGACTGTGGGTTTTACTCTTTATTGTATTAATATGGTATGTTACATTAATTTTTGCATATTAAAATAACCTTGTATTCCTGGGTTAATTCCCGCTTTGTCATGATATATAATAGCTTTTATATGTTGTTGGCTTCTTGCCAAGGGCATGTTCATGAGGGATATTGATCTGTAGTTTTCTTGTGATGTTTTCGTCTGGCTTTTGTGTTATGGCGATTCTGGCCTTACAGAATGTAAGGGGAAGTTTCCTGCTCTATTTGAGAAGCCATTTGCATAGGATTGGCATTATTTCTTTCTAAATGTTTGGGTGAGTTTACCAGTAAAGCCTTCAGGGCTTCGGTTTCTCTTTGTGGGAAGATTTTAAATTACCAGTTAAGTTTTTTTCCCCTTGTTTTTGGTCTATTGAGATTTTTCTATATCTGCTGGAATCAGCTTTGATAATTCATGTCTTCCTAGGAATTTGTCTTTTTCATCTTAAGTGATCTCACTTATTATAAAGTTCTTGGCTGGGCGCGGTGGCTCACGTCTGTAATCCCAGCACTTTGGGAGGCCAAGGCGGGTGGATCATGAGGTCAAGAGATTGAGACCATCGTGGCCAACATGGTGAAACCCCATCTCTACTACAAATACAAAAATTAGCTACTATTTACATGGTATGTCTTCTGTTCTTATACCCTCATCCTTTCTGTGTTTTTGTATCTCATATCTGTCTCTTGTAGGCTGTATATAGTTGGGTTTTACTTTTCTGTCTGGTTTGATAATTTCTGCCTTTTGATTGGAATGTTTAGTCAATTCTCATTTGATGTAATTTTTGGTATGACTGAATTTATGTCCGCCATTTTGATATTTGTTTTCTGTATGTCTCAAGTCTTTTTTGTTCTCCTTTGCCTTTTGTTTTTATTAAACCACTTTTTGTTGTATTATTTTCTTCATTATTTAAAAATTATATTATTTTAGTTACTTTAATAGTTGCTTTTTGGATTATAGTATTCATCTTGACTTATATTCTACTTTAGGATTAAACTAAATTAATTTTGTTAAAATAGAACAACTTTGTACCAAAGTTCTGGCCTCCTCTTTTATTCTTCCCCTTGTGTTACTATTTTCACATATCTTACATATAAATGTCATAAATGAAACATTAATCTTATAATTATTTCTTTATACAGTTCTATATTTTTAAAAGAACTAAGATAATAAAAGAGAAAATATATTTATACATTGTGTGTTTGTGTGTTAACTGTTTCTTTTTACTTATTTATTTTAATTTATTATACTTTAAATTCTGGGATACATGAGGGGAGTGGTGAGGAAAGCTGGCTATGCGTACTGTATGAATTAAAAATAGAAGGATGCTACTTGTCTCACCATTTCAGTATGTAGATTTTCACTTAAACTTCCTGTTTTCAGTGTATTATCTCACCTCCAATTTGCCTTCTGTCCTGAATGCAGGTCCTTTTGTTCAGCCCCTCTAGGGAGTAATCTCTTCATCTTCTGCTGGCGTGGGGAGATTTGGAGACCTGCTGTATTTTAAGGCTTTCCGAGTCTGCTTATTTTTTATCCTCAACCTCCCTTGCTTCATAAGTGAATAGTTTTTTTCAATTTCTGAACTCTTAATGGAATTTTGCTAGTAGAGTCACCTTGCTTATTAGTTTCCCTCTGAAAGCTTAGATTTCAGCTTTCTCAGGAGTGCTTCTCAGCTTTTGAAATATTGATGTCCATTTTTTGTGATTATTTCCTCTTTTACTTTGTTTTTGTGAGTTTATGCCTTTTCTATTCTTTTTATGGTTTAATTGTGTTTTTGGAAGGGAACAGAGATAAATACAGTTTTCAACATGCCATGTTTAAATGACAGTCTTTGAGCCAAAATTTAAACCCATGCCTGGGTCCAGAAATCCATTTCATAACTGATAATCTCTATTGTTTCCCAAACATTTAATTAGCAATATACCTGGGATTTAGTAGGCACTCTAAGAAGAATATTTTTTTAAAAAATAATAGCCCTTTAGACTATATAAGCCTATGTGTCCTAATTGTATTTTTGAGCCTCATGAGATTTGTTACTTTAAGCAGTTGAGTTTATAATTTTTACTATCTTCTTACAGAGACAGGGAAGAACGATTGGCAGCACTCACAGCTGCTCAACAAGAAGCTATGGAAGAGTTACAGAAAAAAATTCAGCTCAAGGTAAGGATATTACATATTTTTAAATTGAAATTTTAGAGCTTGCTGTGTAGCATGAGATCAACATTTTGTAGAGCAAAAATTGAATTAATTTGTATTCTAAATCTTTGCACAGCAAAGCTTATATGATTTTGCTATGATCGTTTCTCACTCAGTATCTGGAAACTAAGTTTACTTTGATACGGTAGAGCCATTGAGGAAAAAAATTTAAGGAAGTTTATTTAACATTTCCTGTTTTTACTAAGCAATTTGTTAATGACTTGAAGGCATTACTGGTAGGCTTCTTATATTCATAGGTTTTAATCACTCAAAAGTAAATTAAAAGTTGTTTCTTACGATTTGCTTCACTTGATTTCAGTGCTTATGAATTGCATAATTGTAGCTTGGGAAATTATGATAAACTGATACTTTCTAGAAAATTTTTAGCATTACTACAACCTGTAGGCAGTCTCTAACAGTATGAATGTTTCATATTATGTCACAGTTATTTACATGCTGGCTCCTCACAGGGATAGTAAAATCTTTAAGTTAGAAGACCATATTTTACTATTTGTACAGTCCTAGAAATTTATCATTCATTTAAATTTATTGTAGCAGGTATTGAGCCCTGTGGTAGGCAGGGGAATGCAGAGATAAGGCATGGTTCTGATTTTTAAGAAACTCTTCATTTACTTTAAATTCAGGTGCTAAGTACATAACCTCCACATAGAGAGAGGCATACATGAAATGCTGTGGAAGCACAGAAGAGGACACTTAGTCTAACATGAGGAGTGTCAGAGGTCAGGGAAGTGATTTTAAAAAACACTTCCTGAGCTGGATCTTGAAAGGAGGATGAGTAAAATAGATAGGTAGGTGGGATGCCATCCTAGCCATATGAAATAGATGAGTGAAGGACAAAGGTCTGAAATAGTGTTTTTCCCCCAGGATTGTCACTGGAGGTATAAAAATGGAGTAGGTTATAGGATTAGTCATGATGGGCCTTGCTTGCTGTATGGATAAGCATGTGCTTTATCTATAGGTTAACATTTCCCATGGTGGGTTCCAGGAAATGGTTCTCATAAATATGTTATTGGCAAATAATTTGTAAGTTGATGCCTACTAAAAGCTAGGTGTATTGAGTCATAGATCACAGTGATGTACTGGAGGTTCTGTAAAGTTCTACATTAAAAACCTGTTTAGCTTTAGTTTACTGTTTTCCAAATTTATTTGACCATGGAAGCTGTTCTGTAAAACACCTATTAATATCTATCCTGGAGCACACTTTAATAAACATTACTGTTCATGTAGGTGATATTAAAGGGCTTTGTGTAAAGCTTTGTCTTCAGTGTGTAAGTTGCCATACAAACGACATTCTCCTATAATTTTTGAAGTTTTAATGGAAATATTATTTTTCCGAGTTCTCACCATAATTTGAATAATTTTTGAAATTCTTGCACTTTGACTTCATCTACAGCATGATGAAAGTATTCGAAGGCACATGGAACAGATTGAACAAAGAAAAGAAAAAGCTGCTGAGCTAAGCAGTGGGCGACATGCAAATACTGATTATGCCCCCAAACTGACCCCTTATGAAAGAAAGAAGCAGTGTTCTCTCTGCAATGTGCTGGTAGGTTGTTATTATCAATATTATAATGATACAGTTTACTTCTAAAGTTTATGAAACCATGGAAATATATTCTTCCAGTCTTTTAAAACTTATGCTAAGGCAGGAGAGATGTGGCAACTCACGCCTGTAATTTCAGCACTTTAGGAGTCCAAGGTGGGCGGATCATTTGAGGCCAGGAGTTCAAAACCAGCCTTGCCAACATGGTGAAACCCTGTCTCTACTGAAAATTAGCTGGGCATGGTGGTGCATGTCTATAATCCCAGGTACTCAGGAGGCTGAGGCATGAGAATCCTTTGAACCCAGGAGGCAGAGGTTGCAGTGAGCCAAGACTGTGCCACTGCACTCCAGCCTGGGTGACAAAGCAAGACTCTGTTTCAAAAAATAAAATAAAACTCATGCTAAGGCATCTGCTGAGTGACCTGGATTTCTTTCATGATTCTGAATGAAACATCAGCATTTCGGAATAGCAGTAAAAGTGCTAAAGAATATAGTTACTATTAAAATGGATGATTACCTGCTTAATGTGATAGCCCAAGTCAGTATTTTTGGGGTACTAGGTCTAAAAAAAGAAAACAACATTTTCACTGCTGAGACTTGAATCTTCAAACCTAGAGGAAATAATTTCCTCTTAGGCTGACTATAGTATGTCTTTTTTTTTTTTTTTTTTTTTTTGAGACAAGTATCGCTTTGTCACCCAGGCTGGATTGCAGTGGCGCGATCTTGGCTCACTGCAACCTCCGCCTCCCGGGTTCCAGCGATTCTCCTGCCTCAGCCTCCTGAGTCTTTTTTTTAACCATTTGTCTTCTAGAGGATTCTCAGAATTATGTTTGAGGAAACTATGTTTAAGACTAATATGTAAATACTAGGTGGATCTCAACTCACATGTCATATACTGGACTGAATGTGTAGTGTTTAAAATTCATATAATGTTATATTGATTACATTGCTTTGATTTTATGCTTTTAGATCTCTTCAGAGGTATATCTTTTTAGCCATGTTAAAGGGAGAAAACACCAGCAAGCTGTGAGAGAAAATAGCAGCATCCAGGGTCGTGAACTTTCAGATGAAGAAGTGGTAAACTTTATTTTTGTTCATTTGAAGTTGTTTATTGAGTACCCAATATGTGCTGTTTTATTATAAAGAATTCCATGTTTGTATTTATTTCTATGATTATTTAAAACTAAATTTAGCACTTAATAGCTACTACAATATAGTGTACAAATGTGTCATTATTTTAGTGTATATATTAATTTAACAAGAAAGATAGAAACAAGAATTTAATGCTGTTATTTACATAATTTCAGTATAAGGAAAGGTTATGGTATATTGATATTTTAATAATGCAGGAAAATAATTACTCAGTGACGTGCCACATTTCTTGGAAAACAGTTAACCACATAAATTTCACTTAAGAGGATAATTTTGGATCAGTATACCATTTAGAAGCTTTTGGAAATTCATTATTTCTTCACACATAATTATTGTCAACATGGAATTTAGATTTGTATAAATATATATATGAATATTTTTCATTTAACTCTTTTTGAAACTTGGATGACATAGCTAGATAATCTGTGAATTTGCTGTCCTATTTATTATAGTAAATTTTTAAAACTACTCAAGAATGAGAAATTCATATTTGTTAAGCAACTCTTAAGCCGTCCAGGAAAAGTTTTTGTGGGTTCTTTGAGGGCAGGTCCCTTTATGTAGGTGCATGTGTATATTTAACTTTTTTTTTTTTAGGTATGGCATTCATTAGTCAAGAGCACAAATCTCAAGTATATAGCTGATGAATTTTTACATATGTATAAACTGATATAAAACCACCCAGATCATAATATAGACCATTTGTTGTACCCTTTGGGTTCCTCTTATGCCCCCTCCTGGTTGTGTCCCCAAAAGTTAACTACTATGAATTTTTGCATCATTATTTACTCTTGCCTATCCTTGAATTTCATATAAATGGTATCATACAGTATGTATTCTTTTGTGCCTGACTTCATACATTGATACTTAAGCCTGTGAAATTTATCCCTATTGTCTATGTGAAGCTGTAGTTATTTTTCTTAGCTTTATGTCAGTGCCTTCCTATGTACCATCAGGAACACATCTGTAGTTGAATAGTATTTGGTTTACCGACTTGTTAAAATAAGGGAAAACAGGAAGAGCCAAGATGGCTGACTAGATGCAGCCAGGAAGAGCATCTCTCCCACCCAGAGACCAGACCATCAAGAAGGCTAGCACACTCCAAGCAGATCTTCTAAGGAAGGCATTGAGATTAGAGGGAGGGAAGGCCCACCCTGAGCTGAAGCTGCAGGAGAAAGTGGGGAACGCCGACTGGCTTTGCAGAGCACCAGAACTCTCTTCTGAGGAAGAGGTGGCTAACTAAGCAAGGAGTGACCCACTCTCATCACAGACCTCTGGAATCCTAGCTGCAGGAGACCCCATGACTCCCATGGACATTTGAGCTGACAGGGAGAATTGCTTGGAGAGGTGGCAGGGACTGGAGTCCAGCTTGCGAAGAGCCCAGAGGGTTTGACACAGGAACAGCTGCTGTGGAGGGCAGCCAGAGATGCTCAACCCCTAAGTCTCACTGTGTTCCCCTAGGTGGCTTTGGTCACTGTTGTCTGTCAGACCTGCACACAGCAGTGCTGTCTTGACAGTGGAACAGGGCTGGTGTGATCTGAGCACCCTGGTCTGATGACATCTCCCAGGGTCCCTGCCTGGCCATGCCTTCTTGCAGTGCAGACTTGGATGCCCAAACGAGGTGCTTCTAGGTGGCTGCCACCGTAGCTCCTATCCCAGGAGACCCTGCCTGACCATCAGAGAGCTTCTGCAGATGGGCCCCTGCTGGCACGCAACTGCCCATAGCCTCTCCCCACCACTTTCTGGCAGCTGCATGGACTTTGCCACCACGCTGCTACTGGCACCGGTGCAGGTGTGGACTCTGTTGCCACTGCACTGCCATCACCAGTGTGCGAATATGTGTTCACACTCTACCAACTGCAATTGCATGCATGCAGAACCTGTGACTGCTAGCCTGTGCACTTGGACCTGATACCACTGTGCTGATGAAGTGATTTTGCCAGCACCTGCCATTGAAGTATTGTTGCCAGCGGACAGGGAACACCTTAGCCACTCTAGTGCAGCAAGTGCTTAACCTTGAGGTTCCAAACCGTGGGCCTGGTCTCATTCCCCTGGGGCATGCAGTCCAGCACTGCTGAAATCATCCAGAAACAAAGCCAGTTCACTGAACGCAGTGTATACTACAGTCAAACCCTCAAGGGCATCAAAGAATATAAAAACAAAAAGCCTCATCCAAAGGACAGCAATTTCAAAGGTGAAAGGAACATCCTTTCATGTTAAAAACCCTCAACAAACTAGGAATTGAAGGAACATAGCTCAAAATAATAAGAGCCATCTATGACAAACCCACAGCCAACGTCCTACTGGAGGGGCAAAAACTAGAAGCATTCCCCTTGAGAACTGGAATGAGACAAGGATTTCGACTCTCACTACTCCTATTCAATGTAGTACTGTAAGGCCTAGCCAGAGCAATCAGGCAAGAGAAAGAATCAGAGGCATCCAAATAGCTTGAAAAAAGGGAAACTCTTTCCCTTTGCAGATTATACAGTTCTATACCTGGAAAACCTCAAAGGGTCTGCTCAAAAGCTCCTAGATCTGATAAACAACTTCAGTGAGGTTTCAGGACACAAAACGAATGTACAAAAATCAGTAGCGTTTCTACACAGCAACAACATCAAAGCTGAGAGCCAAATCAAGAACTCAGTCTCATTCAAATTAGCTACAAAAAGAATTTAAAAAGCCTGGGAATACAGCTAAACAGGGAGGTGAAAGATCTCTACAGATGAGAATTACAAAATACTGCTCAAAAATATCAGAGATAACGCAAACAAATGCAAAAATGTTCCACGCTCATGGATAGGAAGAGTCAGTATTGTTAACATGGGCATACGGCCCAAAGCAATTTGCAGATTCAGTGCTATTCCTATCAAACTACCAATGACATTCTTCACAGAATTAGAAAAAACTATTCTAAAATTCATATAGAACGAAAAAAGATAGCCCAGTCTGAGCTCACTTTTTTTGTGAATTTTTTAACTTGGAAGAATTTTGCCCCTCAAGTTTTAACCACTTTGATGACTCGAAACTCCAAATTCTGTCTCCTCAGCTCACTAAGACTGCTACTCTGCTTGCACTACACTCCCATGCCAGAAATTGGCATAAACTCTGAAGGAAGTATCCAGAATGAATGTACAGCTACATTTTATGTGCTTGCCTTTTTTTAGGCATCATAGTCTTTCAAGTCCTTTGTTGGCTTTTGTTCCTTTCAAATAGTCGCTTTGTGTATTTTGTGCAACTTTTGGCATTAGATTAGTCCAGTACAAGCCAGTTCACGGTAGCTAGAATTAAAAGTCTCCAGTGTTTGAGCCCTGCATATTCATGTTTGATATAATGCTTGACATATAGTTAAGGTTATTTATAAATGTCCATTGAGTTGAATCGAAATGAAAAGTTTATGCAGAGTGGCTTGAAGGTGTCATTGGAGTAGACCTCTCAATTTCACCTTTGTAAATTCTGAGTACTTTTAATATAAGTGAAATGGAATGTGGAACTAATAATCTAGTTTACCTCAAATAATTTTCTGCCTTTTACTCAAATTGTGTAAGTATTGTAAGAGAGAATAGTATGGAGTTTTTTATTACTTAAATCTTTCATGATTACCCCCATTTTCTACTTGAGTTTTCGGTTTAGAACTATAGTCACGTATTTGTGTACTCTACTTTGAAAAAAACCCTTAATTGCCTCAATTACTTGTAATAATTCCCATTGTAAAGGATATTCTTTCCTTTATAAAAATTATTTGCAGCCAGGTGCGGTGACTCATACCTGTAATCCCAGCATTTTGGGAGCCCGAGGCAGGTGGCTCACCTGAGGTCAGGAGTTCAAGACCAGCCTGGCTGACATGGTGAAACGCTGTCTCTACTAAAAATACAAAAATTAGCTGGGCGTGGTGATGCGCGCCTGTAATCTCAGCTACTTTGGAGGCTGAGGCAGGAGAATTGCTTGAACCCGGAAGGTGGAGGTTGCAAGTGAGCCAAGATCATGCCATTGCACTCCAGCCTGGGTGACAGAGTGAGACTCGATATCAAAAAAATATATATTTGTAATTAATTTCCATTAATAAAACAGCTAAAAATATTATTTAATTTACAAAAAATCATTTTTTCTGGAATATGGTATTAAGTAAACTGAAATATAAATTTCACATGTTTTTATTTCAATGAGAAAAGGTTAGAAGCAAATAATAGGAATAACACACTTTGGAAGAAAAATGTGCAATATTATCTGATTTTTGTAGCCATAGCAGTCTTATGTTTAGCCATTATGATTCGAGATTTGATTGGTGTGTTCATTTTGTGTACTGTTTCAGTTTGAATGAATTACATTTTCTTAAAGTTCTTACTTAATTCATGTCGTTATTCTTGGTTATAGCCTCTTCTTCCTGAAAACAAATGTATAATATAGCATATGAATTATGTGATATAAAAAGGCTATTTTCTGTTACTCTCATGGAAGTTCATTTTTTTAATCAGTAGAGGGTATCTATAGTACACATACTTGTTCTACTTAAAGTTATTACTTGTCACCTATGATGTCTTTATATTATATACACCTTTTCTATGACCTTTCTTCTTTGACATATAAGATTTTATTTATATTACCTCTGACCTAATAAAATTGTACCTTTGACCTTATGAACTTAACATCTCAGATAACTTACTCTTGATCTTTGACACATTTTGATTTTTAAGCCTGTTCAACATAATAGGTCACTGCTGAGTAAGAAAACTTTATTGTTTTGTGTTTTTATTGTAATTTGGGCAGTTTTTCTAGTATTTCTTGAGACTTAACAAAAGGGACTATGTTTGATGTTTATATTTGATTTTTTTTCTCATTCATCTTAGAATTCAAATGATTAAAAAGGTGATTTTTAAAGGTCAAAAATGGGTACTAGTTTTAAATACATTCTAAAATTTAACTTTTTACATGCATTGCTAAATAAATCAATGAAGTATTATTTTTAGTACTTGATATCTTTGTGGTCCTGTTTTCACATTATCTAAAGAAGCTGATAGGATCTTTTCTAGAAGTTGCTTGAAGTACATTTAATTGTATATGTAGAATGAATTTTAAAAGATATTTTTTCCATTTTAAATCAGTGTATTTCTATGTTTGTGAGATTCCATTAGCTTCAAACGCATGTAAATTATACAAACTCTTTTAGTTACCCTGTATACTTATAGAAAAAAATAATAATTTTCATTTGACTCCTGAAAGGTATGAATAGGACCTTCCTGAAGGATCTTAAATTAACTGTAATGTATTGGATGTTTACAACCATATGTGACTTTACAAATAGCATTATTAGTTTCCATGGACAATATATGCCAACTAGGTGATTGAAGAGAAAATAAATTTTAAATTAGGAAAATAAAGAAATTTTAAATTAGCAAAAACATAAAGACATCACTGTATTTAATGAAATGTAAGCTGTTTCGGCCAGGGTGTGCCTGGTAGTGAGATCAAAAGAAGTGGCAAGATGTTTCCCAGAATTATGATAGTCTGGGAAATAAAAGATAATTCCATATAGACCCATTTATTTCCTTACTTTGCTTGCCTTTGTAGAAGTAGTATTCACTATCATTTTATAATCACGTTATGAAACATCTTATTTGCCTTTCAACAGGAAATCAAGTCAAATGAGCAAACTAGAAGTAATTTAAAATAAATCTTCAGTATTTTTTCCCATCGAATACCTCAGTAGGGTTAGTAAGTTTAAGACAATTTGAGGAATGATTTTAAAACATACTGTCCTTTCTTTTAAGGCATAGCTTCCATTGACTTGATTTTTCTCCTTAATAGTATAGGAAAAATTTTATAGGGGTGTGTGTGTGTGTGTGTGTGTGTGTAAGTAAATGTATATGTATTCAGTATATAATGCACACATATAGCTGATTATTAATTTATATATTCTAAGTTTTCACACTGTGATATGCAGAGAATATGTGGCTCTATATCTGTGGCTGATTTATTGATCTTCTTTATTTAGTTGAAGGAAATTTTTTAGATTCCACTTATTAGGTCAAGGAAAAATATTTAAGTAAACAGTTTTTTGTTTTTTTTTTTCTTTTTTCAAGATGGAGTCTTGCTCCGTCGCTCAGGCTGGAGTGAAGTTGCTTGATCTTGGCTCACTGCAACCTCTGCCTCCTGGGTTCAAGCAATTCTCCTGTCTCAGCCTCCCAAGTAGCTGAGACTACAGGCGCCTGCCACCACACCAGCTAATTTTTGTGGTTTTTTTAGTAGAGGTAGGGTTTTACCATGTCAGCCAGGCTGGTCTCAAACTCTTGACCTCAGGTGATCCACCCACCTCAGCCTCCCAAAGTGCTGGGATTACAGGTATGAACCACCACACCTGACCTCACAAATAATTTTTATAAAGGAAAGAATACAAGCTTGCTTTTTAGAGTTTTAGAATTAACTCAAAAGAGAAGAATTAATAATTAAGTTGACTCTTAACAGATTTTTAGCTGTGTTAGTCAAGGTGTAAAATTCGGAGTGCAAAGTGACCTTAGAGTTACACTAGTAGCTAGTTTGGTAACTTGGCATTTTAAACTGAATGAAATTAAGACTTTGTTTTACCCTGTTACTTTCTAATTTGCAGTTTTAATTTAATCAATTTATAGGTTTTTATAAATATGTTTTATCATATTAAAGAAGGTCCTTTCTATCTCTAATTTTATAAGATCTTAAAAATACTAAATCGTTATTAATTTGGGTTGAGCTTTTTCTCCATCTTATGATTGCTTTTCTCCTTTAATTACAGCAAGAAGTATTTTTTGGGCAAAATTGCAAAATTCTTTTTTTCAATTTGTTTATGTGATATATTATCTTAATGGCTTGTCTATATTAATATTTAACTTAATTTGGTCATGATTTTAAAAGTACATAGTTAAATTTGTTTTTAAAATATCTTATTTATTATTTTTCTTTCTCAAGATTGTATCATCTTCATATATAAACTGACTAGATTTTCCTGTTGTGTTTTTATTACTGGGATCATGTTGCATAAATAGAAATTGTCTCTTCCTTAAAGGTTTTATTTAATATATCTATAAAATTATATGTTCCTGTATGTGTTTTTCGGGAAAAATTTGTTTTCTGTCGTAAAATACACATAACTTAATATATGCCATCTTAACTATTTTTCCAACTTTATTAAGGTATAGTTGACAAAAATTGTGTATATTCGATTGTATACATTCAGTGTGTACAACATAATGATTTGTATATTAATGCAAACACTGTGTAGTGATTGCCACAATTAGTTGTGTTTCTATATACTAACAATGAACTTTCTGAAAAGGAAATTAATAAAACTATCTCATTCATAATAGCATCAAAAAGTAGAATATTTTGGAATAAATTTAACCAAGGAGGTGAAAAGTCTTTTCACTGAAAACTATAAGATACTGATGAGAGAAATTGAAGAAGATATAAATAAATGAAGATATCCTGTGTTCATGGATTGGAAGAATTAGTACTGTTAAAGTGTCCATACTCTCCAAAGCAATGTATAGATTCAATGTAATCCCCATCAAAATTTCAATGACATTTTTAATAGAAGTAGAAAAAACCTCCTAAAATTTGTATGGAATCACAAAAAAACCTGAGTAGCCAAAGCAATCCTGAGAAAGAACAAAGCTGGAGGCATTACACTCCCTGATTTCAAAGTAAAATACAAAGCGATAGTTACCATCTTAACCCTTTTTAAGTATATATTATAGTTTAGTGTCATTAAGTTCATTCACATTGTTATGCTACCGTCACCACTGTTAATCCACAGAACTCTTTTCATCTTGAACATCTGAAAATCTGTGCCCATTAAACATTAACTTTCCATTCCCTCCTACCTCCAGACCCTGGTGATCACTATTATAATTTCTTGTTTTTCATGGCCCTGTCAGTTTTAAGGAGTGCTGGGTGAGGCATTTTGCAGAATATCTCTCATTTGGGTTCGCCTGATGACTGAAGTAGGTTTGTAGATTTTTTTTTCTCATGATTACCCAGGATTATATATTTTTGGTGGGAATACCATAGAGTTGAAATGTCCTTTAGGCACATCATATCAGAGATACATACAATTATAACTTATTTCTTGCCACAGTAGTGTTTGCAATGTTTCTTCACTGTGAAGTGACTATTTTTTCTTTTCCATACCTTGGAAGCAGGTTTCAAGGGATTGGGATACCTGTGGGAGGGATTAGGTTTCAGCTTCCAGAGGAGGACTATCTATATATATAGTTTTCGGAATCCTTCTGTTAAGGAAGGTTTGCCCATATTCCTTACTTATTTATTCATCTTTTATGTCAGATATAATTTTTTTTTACTTTGAGTTATATTCTAGTATACATTATCTTATTGCTAATACTGTTCCAGCTTTGGTGATTACGAACTCTTTCGGTCAGTTTTTGTGTCTTTTTGACATTGCCCTGTTTAGTTTTTTTTGAACACTTCTTTACTGGCATTTTATAATCTTGTAAGCAGCAGCCTTATCTGGTATTCTTCCTTTTCTAGCCCTGGAATCAGCCACTTCTCCAAGGAGCTCTGTTTTTTTTTGTTTTCAAGGATAACACTTAGAAAACAAGACCTAGATATAAGGGGTGCTCATTATTAACTGAGGTGTCACTGCTTCTAGGCCCTCAGGTTTAGAAGCCATTTTTAGGGGGAGACTTTTCTCTACCATATCAGTTTCTTCTATCTTCATTGTCTTTTAAGATTTTCCAGATCTTGTTGAGTCAATAATTGATATCTTCTTAGAAGATTACTTTCTTAGATTAGATTTTCTAATTTATTTTAATAAAAGTATATACATATAGTAAGTAGCCTCTTTGAAATCATTAAAATCTGTTTTCTATTTTCTGATTTCAATGTTTTACACTTTCTTTTTGCCTTAAACTTGCTAATGGTTTTTAAAATTTTTCTTCTTTCTACCTTTTTTCAATCTGTTTCTCTGTCCTTCCCTCTACCCCGTCTCAATTGAATGATTAATTTGTTTTTATTTGTTCTTGTTTTAAGACATGTTGTTTAATGCCACATATTTCCTTTGATTGAAGACAGTTTGAATTTCATTTTTTTTCCTTTTTAAGAAAGAAGCATTTGGGTCGGGCGCGGTGGCTCTCGCCTGTAATCCCAGCACTTTGAAAGGCGAAGGTGGGAGAATCACGAGGTCAGGAGATAGAGACCATCCTGGGTAACATGGTGAAACCTGTCTCTACTAAAAATACAAGAAATTAGTCAGGCATGGTGGCGGGTACCTGTAGTCCCAGCTACTCTGGAGTCTAAGGCAGGAGAATGGCGTGAACCTGGGAGTCGGAGCTTGCGGTGAGCGGAGATCCTGCCACTGCACTCCAGCCTGGGTGACAGAGTGAGACTCCGTCTGAAAAAAAAAAAAAAAAAAAAAAAGAGGCATTTAAGGCTACAGTAACCAAAACAGCATGGTACCAGTACCAAAACAGATATATAGACCAATGGAACAGAACAGAGGCCTCAGAAATAACACCACATATCTACAACCATCTGATCTTTGACAAACCTGACAAAAACAAGCAATGGGGAAAGGATTACCTATTTAATAAATGGTGTTGGGAAAACTGGCTAGCCATGTGCAGAAAACTGAAACTGGACCCTTTCCTTACACCTTATACAAAAATTAGCTCAAGATGAATTAAAGACTTAAACATAAGACCTAAAACCATAAAAATCCTTGAAGAAAACCTAGGCAATACCATTTAGGACATAGGCATGGGCAAAGATTTCATGACTAAAACACCAAAAACAATGACAACAAAAGTCAAAATTGACAAATGGGATCTAATTAAACTAAAGAGCTTCTGCATAGCAAAAGAAACTGTCGTCAGAGTGAACAGGCAACCTACAGAATGGGAGAAAATTTTTGCAATCTGTCCATCTGACAAAGGGCCAGTATCCAGAACCTACAAAGAACTTAAACAAGTTTACGAAAAGAAAACAACCCCGTCAAAAAGTGGGCGAAGCACAAGAACAGACACTTCTCAAAAGAAGACATTTATGCAGCCAACAAACATATGAAGAAAAGCTCATCTTCACTCATCATTAGAGAAATGCAAATCAAAACCATGATGAGATACCATCTCACGCCAGTTAGAATGGCGATCATTAAAGTCAGGAAACAACAGATGTTGGAGAGGATGTGGAGAAATAGTGCTTTTACTGTTGGTAGGAGTGTAAATTAGTTCGACCATTGTGGAAGACAGTGTGGTGATTCCTCAAGGATCTAGAACTAGGAATACCATTTGACCCAGCAGTCCCATTACTGGGTATATACCCAAAGGATTATAAAACATTCTACTGTAAAGACACATGTACATGTATGTTTACTGCAGCACTGTTCACAATAGCAAAGACTTGGAACCGACCCAAATGCTCATCAGTGATAGACTGGATAAAGAAAAGGTGGCAAATACACACCATGGAATATTTTGCTGCCATAAAAAAGGATGAGTTCATGTCCTTCGCAGGGACACGGATGAAGCTGGAACCGTCATTCTCAGCAAACTAACACAAGAACAGAAAACCAAACACCGCATGTTCTCACTCATAAGTGGGAGTTGAACAATGAGAACACGTGGATACAAGAAGGGGAACATCACACACCAGGACCTGTCGGGGGGTGGGGGGATTAGGGGAGGGATAGCATTAGGAGAAATACTTAATGTAGATCATGGGTTGATGGATATAGCAAGGCACCATGGCATGTGTATACCTATGTAACAAGTCTGCATGTTTTGCACATGTACCCCGAACTTAAAATATAATAATTAAAAAAGGAGTATGTGTTGCCAATATGAGGACTGTTTGATTTTTAATTTTTACTTTCATTGGATTCTGGTCAGAGATTATGGTTTATATAGGTTCCACTATGAGGAGTTTATTAATTTTTCTTTGTAGTTTAATATATTGTAAAATTTTAAGAAGAATCTCTTTTCTCTCTGGGTACATATAACATTTATTAGATCAAATGTCTTAATTATCATGTAAATTCTTACTTTTTTATCCGATTGGTTTTTGTTCATTTAAATCCTTTACTCAAAATGGAAAGAATGCCAATATGCTATTATTGTTATTTCTTCACGTCTCCTTGTATTTTTAAAATCAGTGTTTGCTATTTATGTATTCCAAAGATTTATCATCACAGTCATAACTTTTTATATCTCTTTTACTGGTGAAGTTTACCTTTTAAGAGTATGAAGCATCCCTCTTTCCTATTTAATGCCTCTTTCCTTGAATATTATTTTTGTCTGGTATTAATATTGTAAACCTAGTTTTGTTTAATGTTGCTTAATAGGTCCTCTCCCTGCCTGTCCCATTCATAATTTATATTTTGATTTTTTTTACATGTAGGTCTATTCCTAAAATGTATACTTTTATTTTGGTTATTGCTTTACAAGAAGAATACATCACTGTATATAATCTTTATGGACTTGTGCTTTTTCCTTCAATATTATAATGCTTATATTCATCCAAATTACTATGAAGAGCTTTAGTTTGTTGGTTTTGGTTGCTGTACTGTTTAGTAATTATACACGATTTATTTACTATCCTGTTGATTGGTATTTGTGTTGTTTTTAAGTTTTTGGTTTGTAAGTAGTGTTGGTGTTAACATTCCTATGCATACCACTTGTACATGTATAAGAGTTTTCCTTGGGTATATACCTAAGGGTGGAATGCTGAGTAGTATGGCATATAAATGTTCAATTTTAGAGACGATCCCATACTGTTTTTCTAATTGGTTGCACCAGTTTGCACACTTACCAGTGATGTATAAAAGATGTAGATTTACATTCTCCACAACTCTTGGCATTATATGGGTTTTAACAATTGCCAATCAAGTAGGTGTACAGTGGTATTTCATTATAAGCTTGATTTTTATTTACATGATCACTAATGACATAAAGCATTTCTTCATGTTTTAGGAAAGTATTTCCTGTTCTGTAAAATGTCTGTGGTTCCATCCTGGCTAACACGGTGAGACCCCGTCTCTACAAAAAATACAAAAAAAAAAAGAAAAATTAGCTGAGTGTGTTGGCAGGTGCCTGTAGTCCCAGCTACTCGGGAGGCTGAGACAGGAGAATGGCGTGAACCCGGGAGGCGGAGTTTGCAGTGAGCCAAGATCATGCCAATGCACTTCAGCCTGGGCGACAGTGGGAGACTCCATCTCAAAAAATAAAAATAAAAAATGTCTGTGGCTGTTCTTCCCCTTTTCTGTTGGGTTTTATTGGGTTGTTTACTTTTGCTTTTTATTTTTAGGCTTTTTTCATAAATTGTTACTAATTTTTTATTAGTTATATATATTGGAGATATCTGTAACAGTTTTAAACTTAGATTTTGATATTCTTATGTCTATTAGCAAAAAATATTAATTTCAACAATCAAATTTACCCATATTGTCTTTTATAGATAGTACTTTTTGTGTTCTGCTTCAAAAATCCTTTCTTATGATGTGTTTCACCTATATTTTCTTTCCATTAAGTGTTTTGAAGTTTTGTTTTTGACATTTAAATCTTCAATCCACTTTGAGTTATTTTTTACGGCTCCTTTTATTGGATTCTTCTTTCACCATCTCACATGTCACCTCTGTTTTATGCTATATTTCATGCATGCATGAACTGTTTATGGCTTCCCTATGCTCGTTTGTCTGCTCCATTATCATGTTACCTTACTTAATAAACTTGTTCTCATACACAGGAGAACAAGATGTTTCTTGTGGCTTCTTGTCCTTTTACTCATCCTTATACATTATAGAATTGTCAAGTTCTATCAAAAACTGTCCAGAATTGTTTTAAATCAGATCATTTGGGAAATAATTCACATCTTCCTGATATTCTTCTTATTTGGGAATGTCATATCATTACATTTCAATTAGGCCTTTAAGAATATTTGTTAATAAGTAAGGTTTTATAATTCCCCCTACTGGTATCTTTTACCTGTTACTTTGTTGCTCTGTAGAAATGCAAATGATTTTGCATATCAAGTTCATATTTAGCCCTCTTGTTAAACTCTTATTTCCAGTAACTTGTCTGTAGATTGAGGTTCTATGTAAAGAATCACATTGCAAGTAATAAAGTTGTATTGCTTATTTCCATTGTTTATAACTCAAATTTACTTTTGTTTTTTTATCACACTGAGTCATATCTGTAGTACAATGGTGAACACATGTAGTGGTGGCATTCTGTCTCATATCTGATTTTAAAAAGTATGAGTCTAAAGTTTTCTCACTTAAAATGATGTTTGCTTTAGGTGTTTAGTAACGAGTCTTTTCAGTTAAGGAAGTTTCTTTTTCTAATTTCTAAATATTGGCTTATTTATTTGTTGTTTAGTCTTTTAGTATAGTGACTTATATTTATTTCCTAATATGAAACTATTTTTGCTAAGCTGGAATAACCCTAATTCATTACTGGTATATTATCTTTTGTGTGTATTCTTTGCTAATATTTTGTTCACTACTATTGCATATACATGTATGAGTGATAGAGTTTTATGATTTTTTCTTTTTTACATCATCTTTGATTATCAGGATTATGCTCATTCAAAAAGTTAGAAACTCTTTTTTTTCTATTTTCTGGAAGATTTGTACAATACCAGGATTGTCTTCTCTTTGAAATTTTGAAAGAAATTCCCTGTAAAACTCATTTGGTCATTTCTTGGTTGGAAGATTCTTAAACACTTTAGTATTATTAATAATCACTAATGTATTTAAATATTTTATTTCCCTTTGAGTCCCTTCTGCAAAGTTAAGAGTTTTCTAGGAATTTGTTTTTACACTGTTTTAAAAATACTTTCATGTAGTTATTGATAGCATTCTTGTATCTTTTAAGTCTCTACCTCATTTGTAGTTATACCCCTTTCTTAGTCATAATACTGTTTGAGTATTCTTTTATTTTTAGTCTTCTCTTAGTTTTTTAAAAAATTTTTAATATCTTAAAATTTATTTAATTTTTAATTTTTCAATTACTATGGGTATATAATAGTTGTATATAATTATGGGGTACATGTGATGTTTTGATACAGGCATACAATGTGTAATGACCAAATCAGAGTAATTGGGGTATCCATCACCTCCAGTAGATTTTTCTCTATCCCTTTACATTAAGCATATGGGTGTCATTGCAGATGAGATGGGTCTCTTGAAGATAGCATGTAATTGGGTCTTGCTTTTTTATCTAACTTGCCACTCTACCTTTTAATTGGGACATTTATCCCATTCAGAGTTAATATTGGTATGTACAGATTTGATCCTGTTATCATGGTGTTAGTTGGTTATTATGCAGACCTGATTGTGTGACTGCTTTATAGTGTCAATGGTCTATATACTTAAGTGTGTTTTTGTGGAGGCTGGTAGCCATGTTTCCTATCCATATTTAGCACTCCCTCAAGGACCTTTTATAAGGCAGGTCTTATTTCTCCTTTGCTTTTGAAGCTTAGTTGGGCTGCATGTGAAATTCTTTTTAAATTTTAGAAACATGGTCTTGCTCTATTATAAGGCTGAACTCCAACTTCTGGCCTCAATCGATCCTCCTGCCTCAGCCTCCTGAGTTGCTAGGGTTATAGGTATGAGCCACCCCGCCCAACTCTTCAATATGAAATTCTTGGTTGGAATTTCTTTTTCTTTAAGAATGCTGAATGTTGACCCCGCCCCCCAATGTCTTCTGTCTCATAAGGTTTCTACTAAACAGTTTGCTGTTAGCTTGATAGTGATTCCTTTTTTAAGTGACCTGTGCCACCTTTCTAGCTGCCTTTAACATTTTTTTTTCTTTCATTTCGACCTTGGAGAACCTGATGACTGTATGTCTTGGGGATGACCATCTTGTATAGTATTGTGCAGGGTTCTCTGTGTTTTCTGAAGTTGAATGTTGGCCTTTCTAGCATGGTCAGGGAAATTTTCATGGATGATACCCTCAGATGTGTTTTCCATATTTTCATGCTTTTTCTTCATGTCTTTCAGGGATGCCAACGCATCATAGATTTGGTCTTAATACATAATCCCATATTTCTCAGAGGTTTTGGTCATTTTTCTTTATTCTTTTTTCTTTATTTTGTTTTCCTGAGTTAATTTGGAGAACCAGTCTTTGTGATCTAAGATTCTATCCTCAGCTTGGTCGATTCTGCTGTTAATATTTGTGATTGTATTATGAGATTCTTGAAGTGAGTTTTTCGGCTCTATCAGATCAATTTTTTTTCATAAAATGAGCACTTCATTTTTTAATTCTCGTATTGTTTCATCATATTTCTTAGATACTTGGGTTGGGTTCGACTTTCTACCGAATCTCCACGGTCTTTGTTCCTATCCACATTCTGAATTCTATGTCTGTCATTTCAGTCATTTCCACCTGGTTAAGAACCATTCCCAGGGAACTAATGTGGTAATATTGAGGTAAGAAGACATTCTGGCTTTTTGAGTTGCCACAGATCTTGTTCTTTCTCATGTATGTGGGCTGATGTTCCTTCAGTCTTTGAAGTCGCTGTGCTTTGGATGGGGTCGTTTTGTTTTTAGTATTATTTGGTGCGCTTGAGGTTTCATTGTGTTATAAGGTGGGCTCAGTTGGCCATCTTCATTTTTGGAAAATTTTAGGGGGCCAGAGCTCAACTCAGTACCCCTAGGCTGTATGCTGTAACTCTGGGGGGCTAGTATCCAGCCCTCTGCTTTGTTTTCTGGCCCCTTGAGGTTAGGAACCTGCTTTCCTGGAGGGGCTGAAGTATTTCTGGTCTACTGGCCACAACACTCTGCTGGGTGGTGCCAGCCAAAGTTCTTTTTCGAGGTAGTGCCTTGGGATCCATGCTCACTTGTATGTGTCAGCAAATGCCACAGTGTTTTGGGGTATGCTTATGTTGGCTATGGTGGTGTAGCAGCAGGAGCTGGACTGTGGCCTTCCTGCTTGTGCTTGTGTCAGCAGGGGTGGGGCAGGGTTTCCAGCATTTGTGTTTGCACTCGTGCTTGCAGTGGCAGGGTGTTGATGGGCATGGGGCCGCCAATGTCTTTGTGCACATTGTAACTGGCAATGATGGCGCACCTGGGTACCTCCATGTCAGCTGGGAGCATCATTGGGATGTGCTTGTGCCAGCAGCAGTGGCACAGCGGTCTGCTCACATGTGCACTGCGGGGTGGGGAGGGAAAGGAGGTGAGTTCTGCCTGTGTGTGTACTGTCACAGCTATGTGTATGTGGCCATGGGCTTCTGCATGCTGGCAGAGTACCTGGGGAAGGTTGTGGGTAGGCTGGTACATTTCAGCAGGGCCCAGTCTAATGGAGCTCTCTGATGGTCAGGCGAAGTGTTTTGACAAAGAACATATGAAGAGCCCCAGCAGCACCCTGGTTGGGCATCTGAGGCAGAGCTCCAAGTGGCACAGTCATCTGGGGCTGGAAGAGAGGCTAGCATACAGGGCGGTGCCCGGGTGGGACTGCCTCTGTCTCATGGGCAAGACCACTCTGCCCTGTCCAGGTCTGACAGTCACTCTAAGGCTAAAATCTCCTAGAGGAGCATGGTGAGCCTTGTGGGATGGTCAGTCATTGCCAGGCTCTACTGCAGACCTTCCCACACCAAACCCTCTGGGCTTCACACAGACTGGAGTCTTGCCCCTACCGCCCCTCTAAGCAGCTTTTCCTGTTGGCGTAAGTGTCTGTGGGGGTTATGATGTCTCCTGCTGCTAGGATTCCAGGGATCTGTGGAGAGAAGAGGCCACTCCTCGCCTCCTCAACTCACCTCTTCCCCAGGAATTTAGGGTGCCAAGAACTAGTCCTTGCTTCCGCTCATGGCAGAAAGTGAAGAGGAGCTGGTGCATGCACAGATCACATGGTGAGAGAGGAAGCAAGAGAGTGAAGAGGGAGGTGCTAGGCTCTTTTTAACCAGCAGCTCTCATGGGAACTAATAGAGGAAGGACTCACCGCTCCACCAAGGAAGGGCCTTTATCTAATCTTAAGGCATCCACCCCCATGACCAGGGTTCTCAGTATCCCCATGCGGTGTTTCCAGCTTCCTCCCTCTTCATCCCAGCATCTGCATTCTGCTTCTGTTCACACTCGCTGCTTCCCCGTGACAGTCTACTCAGAGTATACCAGTCACCTCCATGTCCCAGTCACTGGGTGATAGATGTTCCTCCTGGCTGCATCTAGTTGGCCATCTTCGCCACTACACTGTTTTGTATCCCCTTTGGTTTTAGATGGGTCTCCTGTAAATAGCTTGTGCCTGGATTTTCTTCTTTTAAACTAGTCTTATGGTATTTTTCTTTTAGTTGAGGATTTTTTTTAAGTGGACACAGTATTTAATAGTATTGTAATATATTATGCATAATTATTTTACAATATGTCTTACTGTAGGAAATTTGAAAATTGGGTAAGTTCTTTCATTTATAGTTAGGAATAGATTTTTCTTAATGTGTAGTTACAGTAGAGAGCCTTGAGATACAACTATCATACATTTTTTACCCTGATTTTTAAGTGTATAATTTAATAAATTTTGGCATATACATAACACCATGGAACCATCACCATGATCAAGATAGTGAACAAATTTATCACCTCAAAAGTTTGCTCATCTACTGTATCCTTGCTGATTTTCTCTTGTCTCACCAGTTTTTGAGAGAGGATATTGAAATCTCTGATTTTAATTGTGGGTTTGTCTTCATGTAGTTTTCAGTTGTATTATTAGCTGTATAAATGTGTCTTAGTATGTTTTTGTGTTGCTTCAGAAGAACACCCGAGGCTGGTTAATTTATAAAGAAAATACATCTCTTTAGTTCACAGTTCTGCTAGCTGGAAGGTTTAAGATTGAGCACATAGTGAGGTCCTCACGGTGCTTCCGCTCATGGCAGAAAGTGAAGAGGAGCTGGTGCATGGAGAGATCACATGGTGAGAGAGGAAGCAAGAGAGTGAAGAGGGAGGTGCTAGGCTCTTTTTAACCAGCAGCTCTCATGGGAACTAATAGAGGAAGGACTCACCGCTCCACCAAGGAAGGGCCTTTATCTAATCTTAAGGCATCCACCCCCATGACACAATAACCTCCCAATATGCCCCACCTCGAACATTAGGGATCAAATTTTAATATGAAATTTGGAGTAGACAAACATCCAAGGTATAGCAAATGCTAAGGATTGTTGGGTTTTCTTAATTGGCCCCTGTAGTAGTATTATTACCATGAAATGACCTACTTTATCCCTGTCCATATTCTTTGCTCTGAAATTTACCTGGTCTATTATTAATATAGCCATTTCAGCTTTCTTTTCTGTTGTGTTATGATGGTATATCATTTTCTGTCATTGTACTTTTAACTTTATACTTTTAACCTATGTATTGTACATTTGCATGTATTTTTTTGGTCAGTATGTAGAAGTTAACAGCACTGTGATGAAGCTGCTGATACTCTCAAGCCCTTGTCACCTATGGGTGTGGAAGCTACTTGAAACTAAGGACTTCTGGTTCTGAGCATTATCTTCCCTTTGATCTTGGTTTGAAAGATTGATGTTATTTGTGATATAAGGTATTACTGTTACTCTATTACTAAAATATTTTCTAAGGATGAAGCTGATACTAGTCACGTTGCTGTATTTGAAATCTGAGAATTCTGAGAAAACACCTTTCATTACAAGGCATGGTTCAGTACCACTGAATCATTCCTTGTTGCAATATTGAGCTCAGACCTTCCTTATTCTTCACAGCATGATAAATTAGTAACCTTTTTGAACTGTGGGCTTTCCTTTGAGTCATCTGTTAAACCTCACATTAGATCAGAAAGGAACATCAGAATCTGCAAAAGAAGGTTTTACTTCATTCATCATTGCCACCTACCAGAAAACTGATGGAGTATTTGTAATTGTCACTGAGTGGCGGGGGCACAGATGGTGAACTGTCATCCTTATCAGTGGATGGCTTTTCTCTTCTGCATGGTGTCTGTTTCACAGTATTTCATTAGCTTTATTTTTCTTATCTGTCCCTTTAAACAATATAACAAATAAATTGTCGCTGATAAAAATATAAGTATATCCTATATCTGTGGAAAGGGACCTTAGCAGAGTTGAATCTTTTGTATAGTTAAAATGACATATTTATTTTCAAAAGTTGTCATTGCCATATATGTTTAAAGTGATGCAGTCACAAATGATGCATAAATAATAAATGATGCATAAATGATAAAAAGGCATTGCATTTCAGATTTTCAGATTTTCTCAAATCTACTGTTGGACAGAATTTTAAACTTTAATATAATGGAACTGTCAGTCTTTTTCTTTTATTTTTTAAAGCATTTCTTGAGCACTTGCTTGTGTAATCTCTGTTAGGCCAGGTGCTAGGGAAACATAGGTAAATGATGTCATGTGAGCCCATCTCTGACAAATTTCACAGTTTCTTGAATCTCTAAACACACTCATTTTTGTATGAATTAAGTAATTTTTCTATTGTCTTCATTTTTGAATAGTGTTTGAATACTTTCCGTGGATACTTTATTTGATATGACTAATGCCATCGAAGACATTAGTAATTACAATCAGCTTTAAAGAGTTCCTCTATGTACTTTCTGGAACATAATATGTTGGAATGTTTTCTTGGATGAGTGATCATATATGAAAAGAACAGTTTACTACAGATTCCTTTGGTCTTAGTCTGAATAAAACTCTGTCCCCAGAGAATCATTCCTCCTTAACTTAAGCAGTTAGCATAAGCCCTTGATACATAGTAGGTTTTGAATTAAATATTAGTGAATTGAGCTAAAACCCTAACTTATTATCTTCAGTATGCTGTATCTATGGGGATGCTATGCGAAATATGTGATGAAGTGCTGTCTAAAAATGCCCTTTGTTTTTAGGTGAGTGTTCCTTTATTTTTCCTTTCTTTCATCTGTTTCTCTGTCTTGTTCCCCCAATTTTCCTTCTTCTTTCTCTTCCAGATACCTTGATCTCTTTCCTGCCCTCCTATACCTTCCTCACCTTTTACTTCTCTCACCCTCTTCATCATCCAGAGAAACAAGAAATACAAGTTTTAACTCTTCAGTCCCTCACCCCTTCCCAGTTTGGGTAGAAGGCAGTGAGGGAGTATTATAAATGCTTCCTATGTATCTTATTTGTTGTCGTGCTGGGTAGGCTTAAAACGGTGGTATACTTAATAATATTTTTAAATGTGAGGAAAAAAATGGATTTTTCAATAAACTGATAAAATTGGATTTTAGATTCCGAAGTTCATAAAGTGTAGACTGAGACTGAGAGGAAAATGTTTTTTCAAATGACATGTGAAAACCATTGCACTAATTTTTTATGTATTTAGATTTGTAACTTGGTTTCCACCCTGGTCTTGAAAATAAACTGTAAAGACATAAGCGTCTTAAGACATTGAACTTTTATTGAAAAAAAGCTCTGATTTTCTAATAAAAAATTTTGTATTACTGTAATTAAGCTTTGGATCCTTTTTTTCCTTTAAATCCTTTTGATCTAGGAAGAAAAATATCTTTGAATATTCTAAATTCTATTGTTATGTTTTAAAATAATGGGAAGGAGATTATTTGCTTCATTGTCCCACATTTTATGGAATGTGTTTGAGGCAACACTTGACAGAACTCTAAAAATGGCAGCTTAATAAAATTCTATGTTGTGTCATTTATATTTCCTGCCTATTCTGTTTTTAGAACTTTTATTTTTTTCCAAAGATCATGAACCTATCGGTCAGTATTTTCTCCCCATCTCTCTTAAAAAATAGGAAATATGGGAACCTTTAGGAGGAGTCTGATAGACTTTCAAGGTCATAAACTTGAGTATGAATTACTTCAGAGAATACAGTAAATTGTGTTAGGAAAACCAGAGCTTTGGTCTAGTATGCCATAAAAGGTAATTAAAAGTATAAAAAGGGTGTAAACTTTGATGAGATCATGTCTGCATATGTATTTGTTTCTTTATATACATTATTAGTATTTTAAACGATAGCAGTGTTGTTTAAAATTTTACAGGTGTGACTTAAAAACTAGACTTAAAATTTTATTGTGTATGTGGAATTAGCCACCGTAATTAACTTTTGGGCTTGTTACATTGATTTTTAGAATATTAGGGAAGGAGGACTTTAGAATTTATTATGTAATCCCTTACTAATTAGGAAACTGATGCCTAGAGAAGTCAGTCTGTTATGAGTTGCAGACTTTATCTTGGTGTGGATTTCTTGACTCACAGTTTAGTGCTGCTTCTACTGCATCAAGCTGCTTTTCTATACCTAAAATAAAAACAGTGTCTCTGTTAAGGCTTAATTAGAATTAACAGTATGAAATATGGTCAACTAAGACTAATTTCTGATTATCTTAGTTGGAGATAGGAATTGTATTATGCAGGATTTAGTGAGGCTAGAAGTTGCATTTTATTTTATTTTATTTTATTTTATTTTATTTTATTTTATTTTTGAGACGGAGTCTCGCTCTGTCGCCCAGGCTGGAGTGCAGTGGCGCGATCTCGGCTCACTGCAAGCTCCGCCTCCCGGGTTTACGCCATTCTCTTGCCTCAGCCTCCCGAGTAGCTGGGACTACAGGCGCCCGCCATCTCGCCCGGCTAGTTTTTTGTATTTTTTAGTAGAGACGGGGTTTCACCGTGTTAGCCAGGATGGTCTCGATCTCCTGACCTTGTGATCCACCCGTCTCGGCCTCCCAAAGTGCTGGGATTACAGGCTTGAGCCACCGCGCCCGGCCTAGAAGTTGCATTTTAAAAATTATATTAGGTAGGAAGGAGATCCAGGCACCTTTTGGGAAGATTTTTACTGTGATTCACATTTTGAAAATGAGTAAGTAAATCTTAACTACTGAGTCTCACAGGGTATGTCTTTGCTTTTACTTGTGCCTGTGACATAATAATTAGCTTTGAGAGTAGATACAAAAAGATGAGGGATGTCTATACAACAGATAACTGTACAACAACTATAACCTTATGCAGATTGACCCTCTTTACTTGAAAGATACTGCTTTTTCTTCCATTTCCTTAATAACATTACTTTTTTAATAAAGTACTTATAATATATATTATAGAAGATTGAAGCAAAAGCAAAGTAATGCCTGCTGTATTAACATTTTGATCTAATTATTTTCTGCTTTTTGTGCCCAAATATATAAGACTCATACATTTATATATAAACTGCATTGCATAGATTTGAATCCAGAATTTTTATTTAACATTGTACAATGAAAATTTTAATATAATTAATGTTGTTTAAAATTAAATTTATATAGTATCTCAATACATGTGCCAAAACTTATGTCATTAATTTCCCACTGCTGAT
Source organism: Colobus angolensis palliatus (assembly GCF_000951035.1). Taxonomy (NCBI): domain Eukaryota; kingdom Metazoa; phylum Chordata; class Mammalia; order Primates; family Cercopithecidae; genus Colobus; species Colobus angolensis. The sequence goes on along the minus strand of NW_012123931.1, from coordinate 1,044,137 downwards.
ACTTTGTTGTAAATCTCACTGCAGTGAATATCTTTATAGAGAAATCTTTTTGTACATCTCTATTTCATTATGGTAATTGTTCAGAAATAAAATTATTTAAAGTTCCTTTTTTTGACTGAGCACTTATTAAATATTAAATGGACTGGGGTATAAGACTAGTTGACTATTTAACAAGGTGACTATAGAACAGAGGCATGTATACCAGTATCCAAAGACCTCCATCTTTTTGATGGCTAGAGCTGTAGATGACTTGAAGAGAATAGAATCTGAAATAAAAGGAGGTAAAATTTCTGGTTTTTCCTGATCCCAGCCAGTGCAGGCTGGGTGAAGGAAGTGGGGTGTTAAGGAAGAATGCCATCAAGGCTCAGGACCCAAAGGTTGCATTCTAAGGTTCTGAGCAGAGCTCAAATCACAGCAGGAATCTCAAGCAATGAGTAGGGAGAAGAAGAAATTAAGAAACCTAGTTTTGGCTAGGCGCAGTGGTTCACACCTGTAATCCCAGCACTTTGGGCAGCCGAGGCGGGTGGATCACTTGAGATAAGGAGTTCGAGACCAGCCTGGCCAACACCCCGACTCTACTAAAAATACAAAAATTGGCCAGATGCGGTGGCTCACGCCTGTAATCCCAGCACTTTGGGAGGTCGAGGCGGGCAGATCACAAGGTCAGGAGATCGAGACCACGGTGAAACGCTGTCTTTGCTAAAAATACAAAAAATTAGCCAGGTGTGGTGGCGGGCGCCTGTAGTCCCAGCTGCTCGGGAGGCTGAGGCAGGAGTATGGCGTGAACCCGGGAGGTGGAGCTTGCAGTGAGCAGAGATCGCGCCACTGCACTCCAGCCTGGGGGACAGAGCAAGACTCCGTCTCAAAAAAAAAAAAAAAAGTACAAAAATTAGCCAGGCGTGGTGGCGGGCGCCTATAATCCCAGCTACTCTGGAGGCTGAGGCAGGAGAATCACTTGAACCCAGGAGGCGGAGGTTGTAGTGAGCCGAGAGCGTGCCACTGCACTCCAGCCTGGGTGACAGAGTGGGACTCCGTCTCAAAAAAAAAAAAAAGGCCAGTTTCATGGAATGGACTACCCACCCCTGAGGACAGAGTGAAGAGTGCTGCATGCCCAAGTACAGAAGCGATCAAGTGTTTTGATTCTGGACCTAGAGCAGCAAGAGTAATTTCAGAACCTACAAGTTAGTGTATAGATCCTGCTAGTGTTCTTTGTATCATAGCAGATTTTGCTATGGAATTAGGGGAAGGGCATTAGAACCTTCATTTCAAAGTAGCTCCAGAAAGCAGAGCCTACCCTTTTTTGTCAGCATTGTTACTTAGAAGGTTCAGCTTCTGCATCTTTCTGTAATTGCCAGTTAAATTTTGTCCTGTTGTATAGCCTCAGGCATAAGAGAACCAGGCAAGAAAGTGACGAGGTCAATACAAATATATCACCTCTTCTTTCAGTAAAGCATGTCCTTATTAATTTTACTTTTCTGCAGAAGATTGTTTTCTCCTATCCTTATAACAAATTTCAAACTTGCAGTATAGTATATGCTTTCAGCACTTGAATAGTGCACAAATGTGTTAATTTCATTTTAAGTTCAGATCTTAGACGCTTGAGAGATATAAATATTATAATTTTATGTACTTATTTGGCAAGCCAAACATGGAATTCTAAGATTCATATGTATATATTATTTTTCTCTACAAAATGACTATTTTGTAAATAATTATTATGGTGAATTTAAAACATACATAATAGTATGATGAACCTCCAATTACTCATCATACAACCTTGCAGTGATAAACTTGTGGTAAATCCTGCCTCGTTGACATTCCATCCACTCTCCGTAACTACTATCTTGAAGTCAATTCCAGATAGCATTTCATTATGGCTCTTTTTTATGGAGATTTTCTTTCTGCTTCTGAAAGTAATACATGCTTATTATAAAAGAGGAAATTTAAAACTTGTCACAATCATCTAGTGAGAAATTTTAATTTTTGCCTTTTCTTATGTTACCTTATGCGTGCTAATGTATACATGTAAATACACACAAAATATATATTATGTATAAAACTTTTCTGCATAATTGTATTAGGGAAAGGTCTAAGCTGCTATAAAAGCACCAAAATATAGTGATTTTAAGAACAAAGAAATTTATTTTTTACAGTACAGTTCTGAGGTAAGCAGACTAGGTTTTCAGGGTTGCTTTATGTGACATGTTTTTTTAGGGACCCATCTTCTGTCTTTACCATCTCCTCAGGTATGCCCTCCCTTCATGATCAGAACTGTTGTTACAGGCTCTTTTCTGTTGCAATTTGCAGAAAGGGAAGAGTAAATGGACCTTAAAACACCAAGTATGCATTCGTTTTCCATTAATGAGTACTCAGTCACATGGTCACCTCAAGCTACAAGAGGGACTGGGAAATTCAGTTCATAGTAAAAGACTTATGTGACTTGCTATAAAGCTCTATTACTGTGGAATCTGGTGCAGTGCAATATTTTCTTTGTCCTCTTTATTTCCTCCCTTGTAGACACATGAACCTAGAGTCTTAGACTCAGGTTTGATCCATTTGGTAAGACTAGAATTGGTGTTGAGTTCTTTCATCAAGATGAACATATTGTTTGATTGTTTTTTCTTTTTGTGGTATTGACGTATCAGCTATTGACACTTAGTACCTAGATCCACTAATTCATAGATACGGTGATATTCCAATTGTGCATTTCATTTTCATTTATTATTTGTAATACATTTATAAAGAAATGGTTCCCTCATCCACTATTTGGTTACTGAGTACAGTTTGTATATGTGTATGTAAGTCAGTACACATTTTTTATTATTTATCAGTTTTCAAGATAACAAACTAGTTTCCTGTTGTCCTCCAAAGTTATCTGATTGGTGTGTCTGGTGTGTGTGTGTGTGTGTGTGTGTGTGTGTATAGATAAATTATGAACTGATGGATTTAAATATTTTTAATGGGTTTTGGTCATTTTTTTTTGTAGTTTTACTGTTTGAATCTCAAATTATGCCATCTTTTCTTCATTGAGAGTCTTTTTGAGTTTGTTTTCAAGTCCTTTTGACATGAGCCCAGTCGAATTTGATAGTTGCCTTGCTACCCAGTTTACAAGGTGTTAGACTTATTATCAGCCATTTTGGTAAGAAACTCTGCTTACTTTTACTGGGAAATGATATTTCAAGACCATAATCAGAGATACTTATTGCAGTATGGGTGATCATTGTGAACAGAATTAGAAAATGAAGAAATGAAATATGTGTATAGGTGTGTGTCTATTCGACCTCTTCTGTATTGCATCCTGTATCTCTTTTCTTCCATACCAAATATCAGGTTCTCAAGGAGAGCGGAGATGATAGAATTATAATATAACCACGTTTACTCTATCCTGCCCAACACATGCAACAGTCTTAGAATAACATTACTAATAGTACCACCATCAGTGTAATTACCGAGAGCATTTTAAAATTCTTTTCATATGTTTTCCCCATTCTCCCCATCTTTTAAAAATAGTAACATGATGATAAATCTGAGACACCAGCATTATATACTGGATTCTTTAGCTTTTATCCCTAGTTTAGTTTCAGTTCTATAAGTATATGTGTAATGTTCACGAGTAGTCCTTGTCCATGTCTCTCCTGTCATTTTTCTTTTCTGAGGCATGTTCTGAGGAATCATGTAGATTCCTTAGAAAGGTTTATGAGAATAATATTCTCTAGGTTTTTAAAATGTTGGTAATAATTTGTGCTTATTTTGCTTGAAAGTTAATTTTACTAGGTAGAAAATCTTTAGCTTATATTTCTTTCTTGATGATGCTAAATACATTATTTTCTTTTGGCATAAAATGTTGCTGTCAAAAAGTCTGATGATAATCCAGTTTTTTTTCTTGTAAGTCACTTGTTCTTTTTCCCCCTAAATGCTGAAATAATTTTTTTTTTATTTAAGGCCCAGAAATTTTAATAAGATAAGTCAGTATTAGCCTCTTGAGGTCAGTATTTTCGAGTGTATGGTGTACTCTTTCAGTATTTATATTCTTCACTTGATCTTAGCCAAAAGGCCAAGAAGTGATTCTTTTTATATTCTTGAAAGTTTTATTGGATTAGGGTTTTTAATATTTGATCTGTTCTCTTGCTTTGGTTTACTTTGTCAAGAACTCCTATTATCTTGATCTCATCTTTGCTCCTCTTCAGTATTTCCAGTTACTTTCAAATCATTTTTATTTTTTTACTGAAAAAATTGTGTCCTTTTTATTTACGTTTTGAGGCATTATTTGTTGTGTTTATTTACTCTTATACATCTTCTGTTTTGTTTTTATTTCTTAGATTTCTTTCATCGCAATCTTTTTTTGAGTTTTAAGACCTAATTACTGAGTTTTTAAGATATTGATTTCTGTTGTTCTCTCATGCCTTACATCGTTTTTTGTATGTGTTTCAGCTTATTTTGAAATAGAAAGTTATGTTTTGACCTGTGCATACATTTTTTTGGTATGATTTGTTGTTGTTTGTAAGGTTGCTATTCTACTTGTTTTCTTCTGATAACTTTGGCATTTGACCTTGATACTTTTCTCTTGCTAATTTTTACATGGAATTAGTTTTATGAAACTTTTAGAAGGACATGTTTTAGGGTAGCCATTCTAACTTCATAGAGATCACTCTTATACTATTTTTGTGAAAAATGTAGTGGCTTGAGTTCTGCGGTTTCCTGGTTCTGTTTTCCTATTCTGCTTTTAGCTAGGCATTGTTTTCCTCTTTGTCTCTATTATCCCTAGTTTGTCCAATTTAAATTTCTTTCCCAGCAGTTTCTCCCATGAGAGCCCTCTCATGGAAGGGAGCCCTGGTGGCTTATTTCCAGAGTCATAAGGGCTACCCTCCACTAGTCAGATCAGACCTTCTTAATGCAAGGACCATTTACTCACCTCCTCTTGAAGGGTCAGAGCCCCTCTCACTTTCAAAGGCTGTTCTCAAATTAGCCTGTTAACTGTCCAGTGAATAACTGTTCCTTTTTTAGGGTTCTTATGTTCTGATATTCATTATTCATCCTGATGTTTCCCTCTAATTTCTCTTGCAGATACTGAAACGCTACTTATCTGATGGTAGTTTGTCCACACTCACTTCTATTTGGGGGTTGTGGGAATACCTTGTCACTTAGTATGGTTGTAAATATTTTTCATGGGTTTTGCTTTAATATCTAATTGCTCTTTATGTTTTTATATGGAGATTCAGTGAATTCAAAGTTCTGCTACCACTGCCACCATCTTCTCAGAATCTTCTTTTATAATCGCAATCTGTTACCAGACTGGAGTACAGTGGTGCAGTCATGGCTGACTGTGATCTCAACTTCCTGGACTCATGTGATCCTCCTGCCTCAGCCTCCCATGGAGCTGGGACCACAGGTGCACGCCATGATGTCCTGCTGATATTTTGTAGAGATGGGGTTTTTCCATGTTGCCCAGGTTGATCTCGAACTCCTGGGCTCAAGCGATCCAACCCACCTCTGCCTCCCGAAGTGCTGGGATTACAGGTATGAGCCCCCGCACCCAACCTTTAATAAGGATTTTAATGGCTGTTACTTCTTCATAGAAATACACCGTAATTTACTAAACCACTCCTTCAATGTTGAAAACCCTTCTTTTTACGTGCTTTCCATCTTCAGAAACCATGTCAAAACTTTGTTCCTGTGTAACACTGTAGTTATTTTAATGGAAAGATAGATGATTATTACTCTTTTATCATCAAAAGGTGATCTCTCTCTTAGAAAAAGCAAAAGCATAATGCAAACCATTAAAAGTTAGTGTGTAAAGACTTGAAATGTGTTTATAGAAAGAAACAGAAGAAACATCCTAAGTCACAGAAAACAAAATGCAGACAAATGGTCAAGCATACTAATACCAGTATTTTAGTTAACTAATCAACAGATTTAGAAACAAAACAGGAACACCACATACTGGCAAACCACTTGTGGGGACATAAATTAATTCCCATTTTGATTATTCAGTTTGAGAGTACTTATCAAAAGTCTTAAAAATATGTGTAATCTGTGGCCCGGGTTTTTCATTTCTGTGATTTGATCATAAAGGAATAATTGACTATTTGTTTAAATTTGAGTTATAGGAATATGTTGTACTATTTATGACATTGAAAAATTAAAAATTATCCAGATATGTAACAATAAGGCATTAGGCAAAATAGGTATATTCATGAAATGGAATAGCTTACATCTATTAGCTTATGTTGTAGGATATTATTTAATGGAAAGAATATATAGCTATATCAAATATAGCAAATTTAAAAATTTTATAAATGGGATAACCTATTTTTATAAAACTATATGTACAAAGAACGATGTCCAGAAGAATATACTTCAAAACATTAGTTTTTTTCTAGTTATTAGAAATATTTTAATCTTAATTTTTATTTATATATTTTTTCTGTAATTAACACATTTTTGTGTTAAGAAAAAGTTTACTATTAAGTCTAACAAAAACATATGCTCATTTGTCTCTGGTTTGAGATTTTAAAAATGTTAACATTAATATGAATGCCTGATGTATGTGGTTTTGTGTGTGAATATGTGTGTAAAGGTATTGTCTATAACAAAGGTATGATTCTTGATAGTTCTAGATAGAGTCCAAGTTTTTTTGCATAGTGACTGCGTTTGTGTATAAGTTTCCTTAGTGGTTTCTGTTAGATATGTAAATAACATTTATATACAACTGAAAATAGTGTAATTTGGACCTTTCACAAAACTGAAGATATCATTTAGAATATTTCTTTTCCTTAGTGCAGTGATCAAATCACATGTCGGAGACTAGCCTGCATGAGCAGCATGGCAGGAGGGAATGTGGAGTAGTAAAAAACCTTGATCTTGTAAAGTCAGTCAGTCGTGGTTTTGATCTTGAGCTTTGTGACCATGGGCATTATACCAAACTTCTTTGAGATTTGCATCTGTAAACATCTGTGTTTGTTAACCATCTGTGAAATGTAAACATACTACCACCTGCTTTATGGGGTTGTGAAGATGATAGGAAATAATGTGTGGACTTGATCCAGTCCTTTGCTAATCACATAGTAAGTGTTCAGTAAATGGTAGTATGGATGGTGCTTTCATATATGACTTGCTTTGTTCCATATGTCTTTGGGAGATAATGAGAAGAGGGTTTTCTCCCCCGCCACTCGCTGTGTTCTTTCTTTGAAAAGAAAGACCTGGGTTATTTTAAGTTTTTTATGTGTGTGTACTTACTTCTTAAATCATTGCTTTGCGTTAGTGCTACCTTATAAAGGTATAGTATACCATAGGCCTAGTTTATCAAAGAAAATAATTGCTTCTACAGTGAAAGAACATTTTCTTCGTTTGACCGTGGGGTTTTTGTTTTTTGTTGTTGTTGCTTGTTTTTTGTTGGTAGGTTCATAATTTGGAAAGTGAGCACAATTCTATAGCTCAAACCTACTTCCAGCCGTATCTCTAAGGTAGTCAAGAATGTGGATTCCCTAATCACCCTGTCTGGGTTTAAATTTAGGCTCTGTCACTTTACTAGCTGCAACGTCACTCAGTCATGGTTTTGGCCTTCTAACTTTGAAAAAGTTAACTTTGTGTCCAAGTTTTCTCATAGTTAAAATGAGGATAATAAAAATATATACCTTCTAAGTATGTTCTAAGTATAGTTGTAAGGACGAGATGAATGATATTATATAAAGTACTTAGCTCAATGTATCTTGTGTAATAAGGGCTGAAAAATAATATTAGTTGTTATTACATTAACTCTCTTTTTATTTATCTAACACATACTTACTGAGTGCTTGCCATGTGCCAGGCACAGTTCTAGACATAGAAACATCAATGAACAAAACAGACAAAGTCATTGCCCTTGGGAAACTTATGCTTGAGGATGGAAATTGAAAATGAATATGTAATACTAGGCAGTGATGTGAAACAAGTCCTATGAAGAAACATAAAATAAGGAGATGGCAAATAATAGAGGGTGTTGAGACTGAGCATTCATTTTGGTCAAGACCACGCAAATACCCAAGAGAATATTCTTGGCCAAGGTAAAAACATATAGAGCCCGGAGGCAGTAACGTTTCTGATGAATGTGGAGAACAACAAGAGGACCACTGTGAGTGTAGTTTTAGTAAAGAAGAGAATGGTAGATGAGATCAGAGAGATCAATGACTCAGCCTTGTAGGTCATGGTGAGCAATTTGGATTTACCCTAAGTGTGATGAGAATGTAAGTTTTGATAAAAGGAATGATGTGATTTGACTGTTGTTGTAAAAAAATAAGTGGCCATTTTTATAGAGAAAAGACCTATGGGGTCAAATTAGAAACTGTGAGACCAGAGGCTATTGCAGTAATATAAATGAATGCTGATGGTGACTTAGAGCAGGTGAGGGTGGTAGGGAGAAGTGGTTGAATTGGGGATATATATGAAAGGAGAACTGATAGGATTTGCTAATGTATTGGATGTGAGCAATTATGCAAATCATGGTACCATTTACTGAAATAGAGAACACTCTCAGAAGAACAATTTGATGTATATAAGGAACATAAGAGTTTTGTTGTAGACATGTTATTTTTGAAATGCTGATTGTGGAAATGTTCCACCTAATTGGAGAGTTTGAGGAGACTTTTTTTTTTTAAGACAGTCTTGCTTTGTTGCCCAGGCTGGACTGCAGTGGCGCGATCTCGGCTCATTGCAACCTTCGCCTCCTGGGTTCAAGCGATTTTTCTGCCTCAGCCTCCCAGGTAGCTGGGATTACAGGTATGTACAGGCATATACCACCATGCCTGGCTAATTTTTGTATTTTTAGTAGAGACGGGAGTCTACCGTATTGGCCAGTCTGGTCTCGAATTCCTGCCCTCAAGTGATCCTCCCACCTTGGCTTCCCAAAGTGCTGGGATTACAGGTGTGAGCCACTGTACCTGGCCAAGGAGCCTTTTTTTTTTTTTTTTTTTTTGAGACCAAGTCTCACTCTTGTTGCCCAGGGTGGAGTGCAATGGCGTGATCTCGGCTCCCCACAACCTCAGCCTCCCGGGTTCAAGCAATTCGAGGAGACATTTGTATGCAGGTGAATAGAGTTCAGGAGAGAGGTCAGAACTAGAGTTAAAAATTTGAGAATTTACTGTGTATGAATAATATTTCAAGTTACTGCATTAAATGAGTGACTTTGGATAGAGAAGAAGAAAGCTCTGAGTATAGCTCTGGGATGCTTTAACATTTAGAGGTCAAGAAGAGGAAAAGGACCCAACAAAGAAGACTTAGAAGGAGCAGCCAGTGAGTTAGAAGGACAATGTGATATCAGGAAACCAAGTGAAGGAGGAGTCTCAGGTAGGAGGAAATGATCTATAGGCCTAAAGTTGCAAGAAAAATATAAGAACTGAACGTTGGCCACTGGCGTTATTGACTTTGACAAGGAAAATTTGTAGATTGGTAAGGGTGGTAAGGGCAAAAGCTGGACTAAAATGAGTTTAGGAGTGAATGGGAGTGAAGGAAGTAGAGGCAAAATACACTTTGTTTCAACAAATTTTGGTACAAAAGGGTAGTAGCTGAATGGAGACATATGAACAAGAATCCTTTTGAGATGATTTAAATAGAAACAGGAAAACTGATGATCCGGATAAGAGGAGAAATAACTATAAAAATGCAAGACAAGGATTGGGATTCAGTGTATATTGGAGGACTTGCTCTTAGATAGGAACATGTGTTCATATATTACAACAGGAGGGAAGAGAGTGTACAGGCACATATGCAGATTGTTTGACACATTTAGCTGTGGGAGTGTGTGGAAGCTCGTCTGAATAATGCTATTTTCTTTAATCAAATAAACATGATCATGAACTGAGAGATGGGGTTGGGAGATGAGGGATATTGGAGATTTAAGGAGAGAGTCTAAAATAATTTTTAGCAAGGCGAGTGTGTAGATTAACTAATGTAAGGTTGCTTGACTGGGAATACTAGAGGCCACTTGAGGTGTAATTTCATAAATTTAAAGTTTGTAATTATAGCCACATTAATCTGCTTCAGACATAGGCTCAGAATAGGGAGAGAGTTGGATTTAGGGTTGGGATTTTGCCATGCATGTGTGAAAGAACAAAGGGGGAAAAGAGTTGAGCTCAGGCAACAGAATGATTATAGTGATAGGCCATAAAATCTAAGATGGTTAAGGAGGGGAACTTGACCAAACACTGTGTGCTCTCGCTGAACCAAAGCTTTGCTGTCGATACTCACATTCCACTTTCTCATCTCTAGGATGTGTTTTCTTTTCTGCAACCTTATCCCACTCCCAACCCAAACACATACTTACCTAATGTCTGTATGTTCACATTTTATCCTTCAAGGGATAGCAAATATGGTGCTTCCTTCCTGAAGTTTCCCCCCCTTTCCCCCTAGTGAACAGTGATCCTGTTTCCCTCTTTGAGTTAATACAGCACTCTAAATCTCCAATTGACTTGGTATTATAGATGGCATTATAGTTTTGTGTATATATTTTACCTTTCCTACTCTACTTGTGTGATATCATGGTAGGGATTATGTCCATGTATCCTTAGTATTAGGCACAACTGATATGCAATGAAGTGAAGTCAGTGGTGTAAAAATCTTAAAACAGTTTCTTCAATGTTTTCCAAAACAATTGTAGAAACCAGTGTATTACAGAGATTACGTTTAGTTTTATCAAATGTCTTATACTCACTGTAGTCTATAGCAATCCTATGTTACATTTAAAAAATCATTCTCATTATTATTATTTTATTTATTTATCTTGCAGGAGCATCTTTCCTTGAAGAAGTATATTATTGACATTGTGGTTGAAAGTACAGCTCCAGCAGAGACTTTGAAAGATGGAGAAGAGCGGCAAAAAAATAAAAAAAAAGCCAAAAAGATAAAAGCCCGGATGAACTTCAGGTACCTTAAATACCCTTAAAAACAAAAGAAAAATTATTAGCGATGTATCTTTTAATGTAAATCCAAGGAAGACAAAAAAAGTTTAAAGTTGTTTGCTTCATGAAAGCCTTGGAAATAACACTGATGAGCCTAATTTATAGCCACTTTCCTTGATTGAGAAAGAAAACTGCGTATCGATCTAAAGCCCTTGCTTTCACCTGTTAAGAGCTCTTCTTATAATTGGATGGCAAAGCTCTGCCAAACTTGTGCCTCCTCCAGCATACAATAGTATGTTTAAGTATGTGTAAACCAAGCCTATTTTTCTTTCCAACTATTGATTTTTAAATGAAGTATCAAAGAAAATCAATAGCAATCAACAAATAGAAGTCTACTGGCTGTAGTGTCAAATCCCATGACTAGGCTTAATCAATTTGGTTGCCTGTCACAACAAGAAAAAGTTCAAGAAATATCTTAAAATGGAAAGTGAGTTGTCAGACCTGTAGTTTATCATCAGCCTCCAAAGTGTCATCTGAAGATCGGACAGCTGTGTAGTACATCATTACCTCACAAGCTTTGAGTGTCATCTGATGACGAATGAGTCCGGTTGAAGGACATAGAGATAGCTCTTCTTTAGTAGATAATCCTTTGCTGTTCGAGGGCAACTATTCTGAATATGTCCTTATACTTTTATTACTAAGTGTCTCAAAGATGGAGAAGCTTGACCCATGGAATTATAGGAATATAGAATGTACAATAATGGTGAATAGTGCAGTTATCTCTCTGTAATTTTGATGTTAAGATCATGATCGATCTAGGTTTCTCTTTCAACTTACATAATCAGTGATAACTTCAGAGTGCCCATTTAATCAAAGAATAGAAAAGGCTTTTTTGATTTTAGTTTTTGAAGTTAGTCCAGATTTCTCATAATAGTTTTACGGTGTATTTTAGGGCATTACTGACCTTTGTTTCTAGTTTATGCTAAGAACTTGCAGACCTCCTGATACTTTTGAATGTTGTAAGGACCTGTTCTTTGAACCTGTCTATTTTAATGTTCACATTCCCTTGGTGATCACCCTGGTTCTGTGGCTATAAATACCTCTACTTGCCAATGACTACCAATTTTATATCTTCAGTTTTACTCAAACTTAGTATGTCCAAAACAAACCTGCTCTTTCCTCTTGCCACAAAAAACCTACCTCATTTCATAGTCTTCTCTGTATCAGCAAATGAATACTTTATTCCAGTTGCTTAGGCCAAAACCACTGAAGTCATCCTTGATCTGTCGTTCTCCTACACCTCACATCCAATCTAACTGCAAATGTTAGCTTTACTTTAAACATATATTCAGAATTTGACGAAGTCTCTCTAACTTCACTGCTTTCCCCTGATCCCAGCTTCAATCATCTCTTACCTGGATTGTTACAGTAGCCTTCTGACTAGTCTCCTTGTTTCTGCCCTTGTATATTCTAAACACTTCAGCCACAGCGGACCTGTTAAAATGTAACTGAGAGCCTGTCACTGCTCTTGTCAAAACCTCAAGGATTTTATAGTTCAGGTTTCCTCTTCCTAGAAGGTTCTTCTCTTCTCACATACATCCATACAGTTGACTTCCTTGCCTCCTTCAGGTCTTTGATCAGATGTTACCTTAGCAATGAAGCTGCTTTTGAGGACCTTATTTTTTTTTTTTTAATGTAACTAATGCTTTGTTTTATAAGGAAAATCTTAAAAATGTAAATAACCATGGGAAAAATACTTTTATCTTCTAATATTTTGCCATCTGTGTCCATTCTGTGCATATTAACTGTATCGATTGACTTTTTTCATTGATGTATGATTTATTTAAGTGCAATGTGGCAATGTCAAAAATAAACTGTTTTGAGTTTTGAAAAATCTAGATAGTCATACAATCCATACCCCTATCAAGATTTAGAACATTTTCATTGCCCCATAAAGTTTTTTGTTCCTCTCTGCAGTCAGTTTTCTACCACTCCTGGCCTGAGGCAACCACTGATATGCTTTCTATAATTGGAGATTACTTTTTCCAGTTCAAGAAATTTATATAAATGACATCCACTCTTTTGCAGCTGGCTTTTTTTTTTTTTAACTGATTATACTGTTTTTGAGATTTATCTGTGTTGATGTGTATATGTAATTTCTTCTCTTTTTATTGCTGACTATATCCATTGTATGGATATACTGCATTCTACTGATAGACATTTAGATTTCCAATCTGGGGCATTTATAAATAAAACTCCTTTAAAGTCTTTGGGTGAACAAATATTTTTATTTCTCTTCGGTAAATACCTACAAGTAGAATTGTCAAACTGTTTTCCATAAACCATAAAATGTTTGTGCCATTTTATACTCCCATTAGCAATCTGAGAATTCCAGGTCCTTCACATTCTTGCCAATATATGTTATTATTAGTTTTTAAAATTTTAGTTTAGTTCTGGTGGGAATGTAGTGGTATCTCATTGTTGTTCTAATTTGCACTTCCCCAGTGACTAACACATATATTGATCATCTTTTCATATCCTTTAAAACTGTTCAGTATTTTCCTTTATGAAGTATCCCAATTTAAAAAAATGGGCTGTCATTTTATTAGTCATTTATATATTCTGACTGCAAGTTATTGGACAGATATATGTACTGAGATGTCTTTTCTCTCATTCTGGAGCTTACATATACATTTTCTTTATAATAGCTTTTGATAAGCAAAAGTTTTAATTTTAATAATATCTGCTTTATCAGTATTTTTCTTTTATGTCTAGTGCTTTCTGGATATGCCTAAGAGATCTTTGCCTGTTCAAAGGTCAAAAGATACTCTATCATATTTTTTTTCTAAAGATTTGTAATTTTAGCTTTTGCATTTAGGCTTATAGTCCATTTAAAATAAATTAGTAGGCATGATATAAAGTATAGGTCCAGGTTTATTTTTCCATAGATAGCGTGCTCTAGTATCATTTTTGGAAATATTTTTCTTTTCCATATGTCTTAGCACCTTGATTTTTAAAAATCTTATCATATATGTGTGATTCTGTTCTGGACTATATCGCATTCCATTGATGTCTAATTTTTCTGTTTTGAAACCTTGATAAAAATATAAATCTGCCCTATTAGTTTGAATATATTTCTGGATTCTCAGTTCAGTTCTATTTCATTGATAAGTTTATCTTTAAACTATCTTGATTTCTCTAGCTTTGTAGAAAGTCTTCAAATAATGTAGAAATCCTTCAACTTTGTTTTCTTTTTTGAGCTTGTTTTGCTCATCTCTGGACTTTGCAATTTTTATATAAATATTAGAATCAGTTTTTTACTTTCTTTTGTTGTTGTTGTAATTGATTTTATTTTTTAAAAATTTTATTTTACTGTAAGTCCCAGGATGCATGTGCAGAATGTGCAGGTTTGTGACATAGGTAAACATGTGCCATGGTGGTTTGCTGCAGCTATCAACCCATCACCTAGATATTAAGCCCAGCATGCATTAGCTATTTGTCCTGATGCTCTCCCTCCTCTCGAACCCTGACAGACCCTGGTGTGTTTTGTTCCCCTCCCTGTGTCCATATGTTCTCATTGTTCAGTTCCCACTTGTGAGTGAGAACATGCGGTCTTTGGTTTTCAGTTTCTGCATTAGTTCGCTGAGGATGATGGCTCTAGCTCCATCCATGTTCCTGCAAAGGACGTGATCTCATTACTTTTTATGACTGTATAGTATTCCATGGTGTATATGTACCACATTTTCTTTATTCAGTCGATCATTGATGGGCATTTGGGTTGGTTCCATGTCTTTGCTATTGTGAATAGTGCTGCAACAAACATATGTGTCCATGTATCTTTATAATACAATGATTTATATTACTATGGGTGTATACCCAGTAATGGGATTGCTAGATCAAATGGTGTTTCTGGTTCTAGGTCCTTGAGGAATCCCCACACTGTCTTCCACAATGGTTGAACTAATTTACATTTCCACCAACAGTGTAAAAGCGTTCCTGCTTCTTCACAGCCTCGCCAGCATTGTTTTTTTCTTAACTTATTAATAATCACCATTCTGACTGGCATGAGATGGTATCTCATTGTGGTTTTGATTTGCATTTCTCTAATGATCACTGATGTTGACCTTTTTTTAATGTATGTTTGTTGGCCACATAAATGTCTTCTTTTGAGAAGTGTCTGTTCATGTCCTTGGCCTACTTTTTGATGAGATTGTTTTTTCTTCTTGTAAATTTGTTTGTTTCTTGTAAATTCTAGATATTAGACCTTTGTCAGATGGGTAGATTGCAAATTTTTCCTCCCATTCTGTAGGTTGCCTGTCTGCTCTTAAGATAGTTTGTTTTGCTATGCAGAAGCTCTTTAGTTTAATTAGATCTCATTTGTCAATTTTAGCTTTTTTTTGCAATTGCTTTTGGTGATTTCATCATAAAATTTTTGCCCATGCCTGTATCCTGAATGGTACTGCCTATGTTTTCTTCTAGGGTTTTTATGGTTTTGAGTTTTGGGTTTTACATTTAAGTTAGTTTTTTACTTTCTGAAATAAGAAAGCCTGTTGGGATTTTGATTAGGATTGCATTGAAGCTATAGCTTAGCTTGGTAATAACTGACATTGTGATAGTATTGTATTGGGTCTACCAATTCGTGATTATGGTATATTCTCTGCATTTCCTTAGAGCTTCTTTATAAAATTTCAGTAATGTTTTGTGATTTT
Organism: Colobus angolensis palliatus; assembly: GCF_000951035.1. NCBI lineage: Eukaryota > Metazoa > Chordata > Mammalia > Primates > Cercopithecidae > Colobus > Colobus angolensis. The sequence goes on along the minus strand of NW_012123931.1, from coordinate 1,028,557 downwards.
TAGTGTATAAGTGTTATACATGGAATATCGTTTAAAATGTTATTTTGTTTTCATTTTTACTTGTTTCTTGCTAGTTTATAGAAACAATTTATTTTTGCATATTAATTAACCTTGTATCCCGGAACATTGCCAAATTGACTTATAAGCTCTAATTAGTTTTTTTTGGTAAATTTATAAGATTTTTAATGTACATGAACATGGTATCTGGGAGTGAAAAGTTTTATTTCTTAGTTTCCAATTTGTATACTGTTTTTACTATCATACTACCCTGTCTGGTACCCTCAGTAAAATACAGAACAGAAGCCTTCATCCTGATCTTAGGGAGAAAGCAGTTTTTCACCATTAAGGGATGATGTTAGCTGTAGTTTGTTTTTGTTTTTATTTTTTTTAAAATGCTTTTTATCAGATTAAGGAAACTTTCTTCTGTTCTTAGTTTCTTGAGAGTTTTCATCATAGATTGATGTTCCATGTTTTTGCTATTGTAAATACTGCCTTGATGACCACGTGAGTGTATGTCTTTTCTTTTTCCCCCCAGAGAAGGGAGGGAGCACACCTTTTAAATTATTTGTTTATTATTTTTTTAAAATTTTTATTTTAGGTTCAAGGGTATTTGGGCAACTTTACTACATAAGTTAATTGTATGTCACAGGATATTTGCTGTATAGATTATTTTGTCATCCAGGTAATAAGCATAGTACCTGATAGGTAGTTTTTTGATCTTCAACATCCTTGCACCCTCCACCCTCAAGTAGGCCCCGGTGTCTGATATTTCGTTCTTTGTGTCCATGTGTATTCAGTGTTTTCACTCCCACTTACGAGAACATGTAGTATTTGGTTTTCTGTTCCTGCATTAGTTTGCTTAGAATAATGACCTCCAGCTCCATCCATATTGCTGCAAAGCATACGACCTCATTCTTTTTTTAGAGTTGCCTATTATTCCATGATACATAGGTACCGCATTTTCTTTGTCTACTCTCCCATTGGTGGGCATTTAGGTTGATTCCATGTCTTTGCCATTATGAATAGTGCTGCAGTGAACATAGATATACATGTGTCTTCGTGGCAGAAAGATTTATATTCCTATGGGTATATACCCAATAATGGAATTGCTGGGTCAAATGGTTGTTCTGTTTTACTTTCTTTGAGAAATCTCCAGACTGCTCTGCACAATAATGGAATAATTTACATTCCCACCAACAGTATATAAGCATTCCCTGTTTTCCACAGCCTCACTAGCATCTATTATTTTTCGACTTTTTAAATAATAGCCATTCTGACTCATATAAGATGGTATCTAATTAGGGTTTTGATTTCCATTTCTCTAATGAATAGTGATGTTAAGCATTCTTTCATATGCTTGTTGACCATGTGTTTGTCTTCCTAAAAATGTGTCTGTTCAGGTTGGGTGTGGTGGCTCGCGCCTATAATCCCAATGCTTTGGGAGGCTGTGGCAAGAGGATTGTTTTAGGCCAGGAGTTTGACATCAGCCTGGGCAATATAGCAAGACCCTGTTTCTACAAAAAGTGAAAAAGTTAGCAGTGCATGGTGGCATCCCCTGTGGTCCCAGCTTCTCAGGAGGCTGATGCAAGAGGATCATTTGAGTCTGGGAGGTCGAGACTGCAGTGAGCTCTGGTTGTACCACTGTACTCCAGCCTGAGCAACAGAGCAAGACCCTGACTTTAAAAAAAAAAAAAATGTATCTGTACTATCCTTTGGCCACTTTTTAATGAGGTTGGTTTTTTGCTTGTAAATTTGTTTAAGTTCCTTATAAGTTCTGAATATTAAACCTTTGTCAGATTCATGGTTTGCAAATATTTTCTCCCAGTACGTAGGTTGTCTGTTTACTCTGTTAATATTTTCTTTCCTTGTGTGAAAACTCTTTATTTTAAATAGGTCTCATTTGTCAATTTTTTTGGTTGCAATTGTTTTTGGCTTCTTCATCATGAAATATTTACCAGATCCTGTTTCCAGAATGGTATTTTCTAGGCTATCTTCTAGGGCTTTTATAGTTTGAAGTTTCACATTTAAGTTACTTAATCCATCTTGAGTTGATTATTGTAAATGGTGTAAATAAGAGGTTCAGTTTTAGCTTCTGCATATGGCTAGCCAGTTACCCCAGCACCATTTAATGAATAGAAATTCCTTTCCCCACTGCTTGTTCTTGTCAACTTTGTCAAAGATGAGATGGTTGCAAGTGTGTGGCATTTTTTCTGCACACTCTTTCTGTTCCATTCATCTATGTTTCTATTTTTGTATCAGTACCATGCTGTTCTGGTTCATGGCCTTGTAAAGTATAGTTTGAAGTTGGGTAATGTGATGTCTTCAGCTTTGTTTTTTTACATAGGATTGCTTTGGCTACTGGGGCTCTTTTTGGTTCCATATGAGTTTTTAAATGTTTTTTTCTAATTTTGTTAAGAATATCATTGGTAGTTTGATGGGAATAGCATTGAATCTATAAATTGCTTTGAGCAGTATGGCCGTGTTAACAATAGATTCTCTCCATGAGCATGGAATATTTTTGCCTTTGTTTATGTCATCTCTGATTTCTTTGAGCAGTGTTTTATAATTCTTGTAGGCATCTTTCAACTCCATGGTTAGCTGCATTTCTAGGTATTTTATTCTTTTTGTGGCTATTGTGAATGGGATTGCATTCTTGAGTTGGCTCTCAGCTTGGATGTTGGTGTGTAGAAATGCCACTGATTTTTGTACATTGATTTTATATCCTGAAATGGTGCTGAAGTTGTTTATCAGATCTAGGAATTTGGGGATAGAAACTGTGGGGTTTTCTAGGGATGGAATCATATCATCAGCAAACAGAGATAGTTTGACTTCCTGTCTTCCTATTTGGATGCCTTTTATTCATTATTTTGCCTTATTGCTCTGGCTAGGACTTCCAGTACTACACTGAATAGGAGTGGTGATAGTGGGAAACCTGTTTTGTTCCATTTCTCAAGGGGAATGCTTCCAGCTTTTGCCTGTTCAGTATGATATTGGCTGTGTGTTTGACATATATGGTTCTAATTATTTTGAGGCATATTCCTTTTCTGCCAAGTTTGTTGAAGGTTTTTAACATGCAGGGATGTTGAATTTTATTGAAAGTCTTTCCTGCGTCTATTTAGATGATCATATGGTTTTTGTTTTTAGTTTTGTGTGTGGGTGAATCCTATTTATTGATTTGTGTTTGTTGACCAACCTTGCATCCCAGGGATAAAGTCTGTTTGATCATGGTGAGTTAGTTTTTTGAAGTGTTGCTGGGTTTGGTTTGCTAGTATTTTCTTGAGGATTTTTGTATGCATATTCATCATGAATAATGGCCTGTGTT
>NW_012123931.1:1024451-1024874 GCF_000951035.1 Colobus angolensis palliatus | reverse complement strand
TGGCTATCACTAGTTGTGAGATGGGTCTATTGAAGACAGCATATGGTTAGGTCTTGCTTCTTTATCCACCTTGCCACTCCACCTTTTAATTGGGGGCATTATTCTCATTTACATTTAAAGTTAATATTGATACATGCAGATCTGATCTTGTCATGTTGTTAGCTGGTTATTATGCAGACTTGATTGTGCAGTTGCTTTATAGTGTTAGTGGCCTACATATTTAAGTGTCTTTGTTTGTTTTTTGGGCCATAACAGTCTTTCCTTTTATTTTTATTTTTATTTTTGTTTTTAAATTTATTTTTTATTATACTTTAAGTTCTAGGGTACATGTGCATAACTTGCAGGTTTGTTACATATGTATACTTGAGCCATGTTGGTGTGCTGCACCCATCAACTCGTCAGCACCCATCAATTCATCATTTA
>NW_012123931.1:1006926-1024001 GCF_000951035.1 Colobus angolensis palliatus | reverse complement strand
CAAATGTCCATCTGTGACAGACTGGATTAAGAAAATGTGGCACATATACACCATGGAATACTATGCAGCCATAAAAATGGATGAGTTTGCGTCCTTTGTAGGGACACGGATGCAGCTGGAAACCATCATTCTTAGCAAACTATCACAAGAACAGAAAACCAAACAGTCTTTTCTATTTCCACTATATACAAGGACTTTTTTTAAGGCAGGTCTGTGGTAATGAATCCCCTTAACATTTGCTTGTCTGAAAAATATCTTATTTCTCCTTCTCTTATGAGGCTTAGTTTTTCTAGATTTAAAGTTCTTGGTTGGAATTTTTGTTAACAATGCTGAATATACACCTCCAATCTCTTCTGCCTTGTAGTGTTTCTGCTGAAAAATCCACTGTTAGCCTGATAAGGTTTACTTGTGGGGGACTGTCCCTTCTCTCTTGAGAAATTTTGTATACATACAAATCGATAATTCCTCCTTTCACTTTGAGCGTGGAGAGTCTGATAACTGTATGTCTTGTGCATAGTTGTCTTGTGTAGTGTCTCACAAGACATACAGTTATACAGGGGTTCTCTGAGTTTCTTGAATTTCAATGTTATTCTCTCTAGAGTTTGGGGAAATTTTCATGGATGATGTCCTCAAATATGTTTCCAGGTTGCTTGCTTTTTATCTCCTTCTCTTTCGGGGACATCAGTGAGTCATAGATTTAGTCTCTTTACATAACCCCATATTTCTCAGAGGTTTTGTTCCTTCTTCTTTTTTCTTTATTTTTGTCTGATTTAATTTGGAAAACTAGTCTTCATGATCTGAGATTTTCTTCCTCAGCTTGGTTGATTCTGCTCTTCATACTTGAGATTTTATTATGAAATTCTCAAAGTGAGTTTTTTTTTTTACCTCTATCAGATCAGTTTGGTTCTTTCTTAAAATGACTGTTTTGTCTCTCAGCTCCTGTATTATTTTGTATTTCTTAGAATCATTGGATTCAGTTCACGCTTTGTCCTGAATCTCGATGATCTTCATTCCTTTCCATCTTCTGAATTCTGTATCTGTCATTTCAGCCTGATGAAGAATCATTGCTGTTGTTAAGAATTAGTACTGTTGTTTTGAGGTAAGAAGACACTCTGGCTTTGAGTTACCATAGTTCTTGCACTAGTTCTTTCTCAGCTCTGTGAGCTGTTGTTTCTTTAATCTTTGAAGTTGCTATCCTTTTTCCTTTTATCTTCTTTGCTGCCCTTGGAGGTTCGATCATGGCATAAAGTGGATTCACTCAACCAGCTTTGTTTGCTAATGACATTCAGGCCTCCTGCAACCAGACCCAGAATTGTAAAAGAGTAAGCCACCTTGGTAGGACCTGGTGAGCCAGGCCAGGGAAAGCGGGATGCCTGAGTCAGGGACTTGTCGCACTCATATTTGCTGCCTGGTGGCCTTGCCAACCACTTCCAGATTTCTGCAAGTGTCTTTTTTGTAGAATGATTATTTTGAGCTATATACCCTATAATGGAATTGGTGGGTCAAATGGTAGCCCTGTTTTAAGTTCTTTGAGAAATCTTCAGACTGCTTTCCACAGTGGTTGAACTAATTTACATTCCCACAAACACTGTGTAAGCATTCTCTTTTCTCTGTAGCCTCACCCGAATCTGTTGTTATTTGACTTTGTGGTAATAGCCATTGTTAGTGGTATGAGATGGTATCTCATTGTGGGTTTTTTTTGTTTGTTTTGTTTTGTTTTTTTGAGATGGTGTCTCGCTCTCTTGCCTAGGCTGGAGTGCATTGGCGTGATCTCGACTCACTGCAAGCGCCACCTCTCGGGTTCACGCCATTCTGCTGCTTCAGCCTCCTGAGTAGCTGGGACTACAGGTGCCCACCACAGCGCCACGCTAATTTTTTGTTTTCCTATTTTTAGTAGAGACGGGGTTTCACCATGTTAGCCTGGATGATCTTGATCTCCTGACCTCGTGATCAACCCACCTTGGCCTCCCAAAGTGCTGGGCTCATTGTGGTTTTGGTTTGCATTTCTCTGATGATTAGTGATGCTGAGCATTTTTTCATGTTTCTTGGCTACTTATATATCTTCTTTTGAGAAGTGTCTGTTCATGTCTTTTGTCTAGTTTTTAATGGGTTATTTTCTTTGTTGATTTGTTTAAGTTCTCTATAGATTCTAGATATTAGGCCTTTGTTGGATGCATAGTGTCTGAATATCTTCTCCCATTCTGTTTGTTGTATCTTGGCTCGGCTGATAGTTTATTTTTATGTGCAGAATCTCTTTGATTTCATTATGTCCCACTTGTTGCTTATTCTTGTTTTTGTTGCAGTTGCTTTTAGGGACTTAGCCAAAAATTATTTGCCAATGGTGATGTTGGGAAAAGTATTTGCTAGGTTGTCTTCCAGAATTTTTGTAGCTTGAGGTCTTTTCAATCTTTAATTCATTTGAGTCAATTTTGTATCTGGTGAAAAGTAGGGGTCCAGCTTCAATCTTCTGCATATGGCTATTCAGTTATTCCAGCACCATTTATCAAATAGGGAATCCTTTTCCAATTGCTTGTTTTTATCTCCCTTGTTGAAGATGAGATGGTTGTAGATGGCTTTATTTCTGAGTTTTCTGTTCAGTTGGCCTGTGTGTCGGTTTTTATACCAATACCAAGTTGTTTTGGTTACTGTGGCTTTATAGTATAGCTTGAAGTTGGGTAGTGTGATTCTCCAGCTTTATTCTTTTGCTTAGGATTGCTTTTGCTATTTGGGCTCTTTTTTGGTTCCATATGAATTTTAGAATCATTTTTTTCTAATTTTGTGAAGAATGACATTGGCAATTTGATAGGAATAGCATTATATCTGTAAATTGCTTTGGACAGTGTAGCCATTTTTACCATATTGACTCTTCCAATCCATGAGCATGGAATGTTTTTCCATTTGTTTGTGCCATCTCTGATTTTTTTCCAGCAGTTTTGTAGTTGTTCTTTTAGAAGTCTTTCTCCTCCTTGGTTAGCTGTATTCTTAGGTATTTCATTTTTTGTGTGGCTGTTATCAATGGGATTGTGTTCTTGATTTTACTCTCAGCCTGGATGTTGTTGGTATATAGCAATACTACTGATTTCCATTCGTTGATTTTGTATTCTGAAACTTTACTAATGTCATTTATCAATTCTAGGAGCCCTTTGGCAGAGTCTTTATGATTTCCTAGGTGTAGAATCATATTGTCAGCAAAGAGAGGTAGTTTGATTTTGTTTCCTATTTGGATACCTTTTATTTCTTTCTCTTTTCTGATTGCCCTGGCTATGACTTCCTAGTTCTGTGTTGGATAGGAGTGGTGAGAGTGGCGTCCTTGTCTTGTTCCAGATCCAAGCAGAATGGTTCTAGCTTTTGCCCCTTCAGTATGATGTTGGCTGTGGGTGTGTCATAGATAGCTCTTATTATTATTATCATTATTACTATTTTTTCTGAGACGGTATCTCCCTCTGTCGCCCAGGCTGGAGTGTAATGGCACAATCTTGGCTCACTGAAACCTTGCCTCCCAGGTCCAAGTGATTCTCCTGCCTCAGCCTCCCGAGTAGCTGGAATTACAGGCACCTGCCACCACGCCCAGCTAATTTGTGTGTGTTTGTGTGTGTGTATGTATGTGTGTGTGTGTGTATGTATGTGTGTGTGTGTGTGTGTGTATATATATATATATTTTAGCAGAGACACGGGGTTCACCGTGTTGGCCAGGCTCGTCTCAAACTCCTAACCTCAAGTGTTCTGCCTGCCTCAGCCTTCCAAAGTGCTGGGATTACAGGCTCACATGAGCCATCATGCCTGGCCTTATTTTTAGTTACGTTTCTTCGATGCCTAATCTGTTTAAAGTTTTCACATGAAGGGCTGTTGGACTTTATCAAATGCTTCCTCTGCATCTATTTAGATGGTTATATGGATTTTGCTTTTGATTCTGTTTATGTGGTGAATCGCATTTGTTGAGTTGCTGGTTGAACCAGCCTTACGTCTCAGGAATAAAGCTTACCTGATTTGTGGTGTATTAACTTTTTAATGTGCTGCTGGATTTTATTTGCTAGTATTTTGTTGAGAATTTTTGCATCTGTGCTCATGAAGGATGTTAGTCTGAAGTTTTTTTTTTCCATTGTGCCTCTGCCAAATTCTGGTGTCAGTCTGATTCTGGCTTCATAGAATGGATTAGGGAGAAGTCCCTCATCTCCAGCTTTTTTGGAGTAGTTTCAGTAGGATTGGTAGCATTTCTTCTTTGTATGTCTGGTAGAATTTGGCTGTGAATCTATCTGGTCAAGGGTTTTTTTTGTTTGTTTGGTTGTTTCTTTATTACTAATTTAATTTCTACATCAATACTGCTTTATTCATGATTTCAATCTCTTCCTAATTCAATCTTGTACTTGGATTGAATTAGGAAGATTGTGTGGTTGCATTAAAAAATGCAATTTTAAAACATGACAAGTATGCCCACTCTCACTGCTCCTATTCCACACAGTACTAGAAGTCCTAGCCAGAGCAATCAGGAAAGAAAAATAATTCAATCTTGTGCTTGCATTGAGTTAGGAAGATTGTGTACTTGCATTGAAGAAAATGTCATTATTTTTCTTTTAATTCGTGTATGATTTTTAGTGACATCTTCTCTTTCACTACTGAAAATTTTAATTTTTCTTTTCTTCCTTTGTTCTCCCCGATCTCTGGCCAAGAATTTATCAATTTTGTTAACCTTTTGAAATAATGAATTTTTGCTGCATTTGATTTTTGTTTGTTCATTTTTATTTCATGTTCTTCATTATTTTTTACTTGTTTTTACTTCATATTTATATTTTCTTTTTTCCTGATTTCCTTTGAGATTATTGATTTGAAAGCTCTCTTTTTATAATATATGTAGTTATAGCTATCACTTTCCCTCTAATACCTGCTTAACCTACATTCAACATACTTTAATATGTTGTAGTTTTATTTTGATATAGTTCAAAATATTTATAATTTGACTTTTTGACCTATTGATTACTTAGAAGTGTTTTGCTGAATTTCCAAACATTTGAACTTTCCAGATATCTTTTTGTTTTTAAGTGCTGATTTAATTTTCTGTGGTCAGAGAAGATACTGTGTATAATTTCATTCCCTTTAAAAATACTAAGATTTGTTGTGTTTCTCAGCAACTGGTTTGCCTTGATCAATATTGCTTATTTACTTAAAATACACTTATATTGTGCTTATTATAGATGTATTTTCTATGTCAATTAGGTCTATGTGGTTAGTACTGTTAGAATATTTTGTAATGTTCTATCTGTAATATTGTCTATCTGATATTGTTCCATTTGTTTCTTCAGAAAGAATGTCTACATTTTCAATCTTTATTATGTTTTAAAAATTTTCTTCCTTCAGGCTTTTTCCAGTTTTTCTTCAAATTTTTAAACTTTGTTATTAGATATATACAAATTTAGAAGTATATATTCTTGACAAATTGTTACCTTTCCCATTATCAATTTTCCTTCTTCATATCTTCTTCTAATTCTCTTTATCCTAAAACCTACTCTGTGTAATATTAATAGCACTATTTCTGTTTTTTAAAATTTGTTTTTTGCATAATATCTTTTTCCTTTCTTTTCACTTTAAACTTGAACTGTGTCTTGTTATATTTAATGTGTAACTATTATAATCATATAATTGAATCTCCTTTTTTCACCTAGTCTGAACATATGTCCCTTCATTGATTTATTAGCTCTACCACTTTTTATTTTTAGTGTTTGCTTTGTTTCGAATATGTATATTTTAACCATCACAGTATGCCTTCAAATAATATTATAGTATGTCAATTACTATTGTAGAACCTTACAACAATATGAGTCCATCTTCCTTTCTTCTGCCTTTTGTGTTACTGTTACCATATATTTTACTTCTTCATGTTACAAATCCTGCATTTTAACTTTGTTCCAGTCTTTCAGTTATCTTTTAAATAATTTAAGAAACCATTTGTTTTGCTCTTTGCTGTTTCATGTAGTTCTGAATTTTTATGTGTTATCATTTTCTTTCACCTGAATAACTTCCTTTAATGTTTTTAATAGTTCAGATCTACTGGCAGTAGGTTTTCTTAGCATTTGTTTGCCTGAAAACATCTATTTAACCTTTATTTTTGAATGAAATTTTTAATGGATGTAGAGTTCTATTATGACATTTTTTTTCTTTCGTCTCTTAAACATGTTATTCTGGTTTTTTTAATGGCTTTGGTTGTTTCTGATCAGCAGAGAACACACATTCCTTTTTTTCTTTTTTACTATATCTAATGTTTCTTATTTTTTCTTTTCTGCTACATATATTTTATATGTAAAAACATAAATATAAACTAATATAAATATAAAAATATGTAAGTATATATATATATATTTTTTTCCCATATCATGGTTTTAAGTAATGTTTTTATAATGTGCCTTGGTATGGTTTTCTGGTTTGTTTGTTGTTGCTGGTTTTTGTTTTCTGGGGGGATGGGGGGCAGGGGGGATTGTCTCACTCGGTTCCCTAGGCTGGAATGCAGTGGCATGATCCCAGCTCATTATAGCCTCAACTTCTCAGGCTCAAGTGATCCTCCCACCCCAGCCTCCTGAGTGGCTGGTACTACAGGCGTGCCACCATGCTCAGCTACTTTTTAAATGTTTTTAGAGACTGAGTCTGACTATTGAAATGACGTCGTTGTCTGGGGTAAATACCCGAGACTTGTTGCCTCATGCCAAGAAAACCAAGGACATGAACACACACAAGGAGTGAGTTTAAGTGCAGAGGTTTAATAGACAAAAGAAAGAGAAAGGAAAATAGCTCTCTCCTGCAAAAAGAGAGGAGCACTCCAGTGGGTCTTCTGGTTTCATGGAGAAATGCATGGGGTTTTACTGACAAGCTTGAGGAGGCAGTGTTGCATTTACAAAGGGCGGGAGAGTTTGGTTGGACCAGGTGTGCTGTTTGCATAGCATGAAGAAGCTGGCTATCCTACCCTAATATTTTATTATGCAGATTGTGTCTCTACCTGGCTGTCGCCATGTTGCCTGCCTTACTGCACACTTGGTGACAAAGAAAAGGGAAGAGGGAACCTCCATGTTGAACGTGCCTGGCCCCCAGGTAGCCGTTTTTCCCTGTTGGCACAGCTGCCGGCATTTACCTATGCAAGCTTCCAGCTTGCTTATCTACTCCTGCAGCTTTTTTTGTCAGGCTGCTTTTTGTTAGAAAAGAAATTATTTTGGGGCTGCTTTTTTATTAAAAGGAAACCTTACTGAGGACTTTCTTATCCTTACTATCTGCCTGAATAATTTCTTTCTAGCTCCTGTATTACTGTGTTGCCCAGGCAGGTCAGGAACTCTTCTTGGTATGGTTTTCTTTGTGTTTATTCTGCTTGATAATTCATTTAGGTTTTTGAATCTGTGAGTTTATATTTTACCCCAAATTTGGAAAAATTTTGGCCATTGTTTCTTCAAAAAGTTTTTTCTGCCCGTCTATTTTTCTTCTATTTTCTGATTCCAGTTGTACTTAATACAGAACATTTTATATTGTCCCATATGTGAGTCTTTTTTCTCTCTAGTTTAGATAGTTCTATGTCATTTTTTTCTGCTGTATCTCATTTGCTTTTAAAATCATCCAATGACTTTTTATTTCGTGTATTATATTTTTCATCTCCAGGAGTTCCATTGTTTGGTTTTATAGTTTCAGTTTCTCGATATTTCTCATTTTTTTTTTTTATGTTTTCACTTATTGTGTTTATGAATTGACTTGAAGTCCATTATATCTGTCTTTCTTTTTCCTGCTTTTTGGCTGATTCTTCTCTGAGTATGGCTTAGATTTTCTGCTTTTTATGCTTAGTAATTTTGTTATTAGTATTTTTTTCATATATTGGACAATATGAATGCTACATTGCTCTATGTCTGGGTTTTATTGTTTTCTTTAAGAGAATGTAGAATTTAATTCTGTAATGCATTTTTTAAACTTGTAGGTTTGCTTTTGTCTCTGAAAATGTGGTTTTGAACTTTGTTAGTTTGACGTAGAGTAACCTTTAATCCTAGGGCTCTGTTGTTCCTCCTAAGGTATGTCCTTTGTGAACTCTGTACAGAATGACTAGGATGTTCAGTGAGTATCCTCAAATATAATATTTCCCAGCTTTATGAAAGCTCCAGTACTTGTTCAGCTTTCGATTCCTGGGTAGTTATTTTTCCCCCAGTTTTAGAGATTCTTGCCTGCTCGTTCAGCAGATTAATATGGCCAGAGACTCAGTGGGGCCTCTCTGAAGATTTGTAGAACTTCTCTGCATACATCTTTTCACTCTGCTACTCTGCCCCACAAATTCCAACGTTTTCTTAGCTCAGACTTACAAGTGTGCTCTCTTTTGGTTACTTCCCTTCCCCGCTATGTGGCTGTCTGGAAAGTGCCTTCAGGCACAAAGGATGAGACAATCATAGGACTTATTTCACTTGCTTTCTTTTTCTGAGGGATTCCAGTCCTGTGCTAACAGCTGTCCATACATGAAAAAAATTCATATATTTAAGAATTTCTAAGTTGCTTGTAACAGAAAGGACAATATGATACTAGTTACTCAATCATGGCTGGAAGCAAAAATTGTCAAGGCCTTAAGAAAATAATAACCTCCTCTTCAACCTTCTCTTTTCCCAACTTAATTTTTTACCAATACATTTAACTGTCATCTAAATAGTACTGTGTATTTCAACTGTTTATGTATTTACACATTATCTTTCTCCTACTAGAAAATAAATTTCACGAGGATTTTTGTTTTCAGTTTTCTGCACATGGTAGATGTCCAGTAAAAATTTGTGGAAAAATTAGATGAGATTGTGGAAAAATTGGATTGTGAGCTTTGTGGTTCTTATCACTAAGATTTCTTTGGCCTTTTAAGAAGGGAGAAACAAATTGCATATTACTATCATAAATTGGAATTCATACTCAAGGCATGATGGTCTGCCCCAGGTTTCATGATACAGACAGGTAGTGAAGATAATGCTTTTAGGACCTGACTCAAGATGAATTAAAACTGAAGATACTTGAGTTTTCTCCAAGCAGTGGGATGAGGGAAATATTCTACAAGCAAAGCCAGAATAGCATATATTTTAAACTGGATATATGTTCTAAAATTAATTAGTAGGGACCTGTATAACCTATATGTGATGAAGAACTGTGAGAGTACATGTGGTTGCTTGAAAGTTTTGATAGGCAGATTTAATTTGGAAAAGGAGACGCTATGAGTCAGAACTTTGCTGCTGCAATTTAGGTGGAAGGAATCCATACTTTGGCAAAGAGGACTAAGAAAAGCAAGATAGGCAATAAAGTTCTAATCATTGGACTGTGTTTTTGTACAGAAGGATGAAGATAAAGGAACTAGATTTGTGGAATAGATTGCCATTGAGCTGCAGTTTGTGTGGGGGTAGGAATAGGAGAGGAGAGAGAGCTGAAAGAGCAACATGGGAATTCATAGTTTTTCACTGTATATAGCTAGACCTCTGTCTGCAGTATTAGCAGCTTGGACATCAGCTTAAGTGTCCAGTGGTAATCACTAGGCTAATAGACTTCCTGTCTTTAATAATAATTGACTTTTGAGAAGGTATTCTGAAATGGGGCAGGGAGAGGAATGAAAGAATGAGGGGGGCATGTGTGTGTTTGTGTATCTATAGTCAGAGTTAACCCTTAGTATCTGTGGATTCCACATGCAGAGCCTGCAGATATGGAGGGCTAACTGTACTATGTCTTTTTATATAAGGGACTTGAGCATTTGCAGATTTTGGTATCCATGGGGATCCTGGAAGCAATCCTTCATGGATATTTAGATATAAATTTAGATATAGATAAACACACGGGTCTGTGTTAAATTTACATTGGTACAAGAATTGACATAGGGTCAATTTTTGTGTTAGAATTGACCAAAGAGCCTGACCATGGAGTAGGATACCTAAGTTGAACAGAGGAGAGGCAGGGAAAGACATAAGTTTTAACAAATATTATAGGGTTCTGACAGAACTTTGGGGTGAAATCTAGTGTTAAATCTAATTGTTAAATATTTTTAACGCCCATTCATGTGTTTTTAAAAAATATTTGGTTATTTACTTTGTGATCTTAAGGAATTCATTCAACACATTTAAATACTTATCAGCATACAAAAGTGTGTAGAACATAATTTCTAACCTCCTCAAGTTTACAACATATTAAAAGAGATAAATGATGTATGTAAATAACTTTTCTATGAGGCAGTGTCCAAAGTAACAAAAGAAAGATACAAGTAAGTATTAGGTTAATTCCAGGGAGGATAAACTTAGGTATGACTGGGGCAGTCAGGAAAGACTGTTTATAATAATGACAATGATAACAAGCATAAATACATACAAACAAACAAAAAAAGGCTGATCTTTACTGAGCTCTTATTATGCCTCAGGTATTGTGCTAAGACAGAATATTTATGATTATGAGCAAAATGAAAGTAGTCTGAGTGTCCATTGTATTGGTATTCATAAGAACAAAATTAGGATAAAAGTTTAGGTAATTAATAAAGAGATGATCAAGTAAATTATGGCACATAATATTTGCAGAAGAATATGTAAAATGGGCATATGCTTACGATGTATAAGGTGAAAATTGATAAATCACACATTTTATGTATAGTCACCCCTCATTTGGTTCTAGGACCCCCTACAGATACCAAAATCCAGGGATGTTTAAGTCCCTAATGAAAAATGGTGCACTATTTGCATATAACCTACACACATCCTCCCATATATTTTGAATCAACTCTAGATTAATTATAATATGTAATGCAGTGCATATACTATGTAAATAGTTGTTATACTGTATTGTCTAGGGAATAATGACAAGGAAAAAAATACGTATGTTTTCAATACAGACACAACATTCCAATTTTTTTCCACAAATATTTTTGATCCACTGTTGGTTGACTGTGTGGATGCAGAGCCTATGGTTACAGAGGGCTGACTATATAGAATAAGGCTACTGTTAAAAATCCACATTGTGCATAGAGAAAAAGACTAAAAGAAAACAGAAGCATGAGTATGTCTGGGAGGGTATATCTGGCAATGGAATTAGGAAAACAATTTTCTTCTGTTTATATATGTTCATATTTTACTTTAATGGAGCTGTGATATCTCTGTATTAAAAAATCAAATAAAGCAAGGCAATTACAAAGTTTTTCAAGTAGGACTGTGCTCAGATGCCTGTAAATTGTTTAGGTTTTGTAGTGGGGACTGTGGGGAATTGTTGAAGCTCTTTGAGACAGGCTTTGATAACATGTGTAAAGCAGTTCTCAGACTTTTTTTTGTTTTTATGGTCATAAAAATTAGTGAGGACTCACGTACTATATGTATGAAAGCAGTTCTCAGACTTTTAGGTTTTTACATTTGTAAAAATTATTGAGGACCTCAAATATCCTTTGTTATATGGGTATATTTATTAACATTTATCATGTTAGAAATGAAAAGTAAGAAAATCTTTAGAAAATTTATCAAACATTTAGAAATAATATAAAATCATTATTTGTTCACAGGAATAACACATTTTTATATAAACAACTTTCCCAAAACAAAAAAAAAAAGATTAATGAGAAGAGTCATACTGTTTTACCTTTTTGCGAATTAATGTCCAGCTTAATAAAGACAGCTGAATTCTCACATCTGCTTCTGTATTCAATCTGTTTTAATATTAAATTCCATGTTGCCTCAGCTCTACTGTGTGCTTGTAAGAGAATGAGAATGAAAAAGTTTTGATCTTGTATACCTTTTAAAGACTGTCTGACCCCAGGGGCCAGATCATACTCTAAAAACTGCTGGCCTAGTCTATGAGAAAGAACTCAAATAATACTAATTATTCTTCGACTTGATAATAATTATTGTCTTGATATGAATCAAATCATGAAACATAGTAGTGATTTTCAAACTGTAGTTCTTCATCAGATCAGATCCTGCATCAGAATCATCTGAAATCATTTTTAAAAGGTAGATTTGTGGTCCTGCAGCCTATTGATTCTGACTCACTTGGTTTTAGGGGAGGAATCTATATTTTGGTAAGCTCTTACTAACAATTTGATATGCCTACTGTTACAGGAATTTAAAATCATGAACTCTTATAATTAGGAGACCCTAAAAATTTAGCTAGTTTTTAATTCCCTCATGTTACAAATGAGAATAGCTTAGGTTAACAAAGAAAACTTTCTTTTTTTTTATTTGTTTGTTTTTTAAAGACAGAGTTTCGCCCTGTCACCTGGGCCGGAGTGCAGTGGCACAGTCTCAGCTCACTGCAACCTCTGCCTCCCAAATTCAAGCACTTCTGCCACAGCCTCCCAAGTAGCTGGGACCACAGGTGCGTGCCACCACACCTGGCTAATTTTTGTATTTTTAGTAGAGACGGGGTTTTGCCATGTTGGCCAGGCTGATCTTGAACTCCTGACCTCAAGTGATGCACCCACCTTGGCCTCCCAAAGTGCTGGGATTACAGACGTGAGCCACCATGACTGGCCAGATGGTGACTTTCTAAAGACCCACACTTCCTCACATGAAGTAAGTTATTCATATGAGGAAGTAGTTCAACAGTAGTTGAACAGTAGTTCAAGTTTGATCCTTATTGAACAGTATTCAGTAAAGATCAAAGTTAAATGCCAGAATGTTTGGCACAGGCATGTGGAAGGAGATGGATTGGAGAAACTAATCTGAAATAGGTTCTGTGGATGTCCTGATGTGAGGGAGGGAGACAGGAAGAAATTGATGGTGACCCTGACCCTAGAGCATGTAGCATGTGGGCAGATATCCTTGACTCAACTAGGGGGCACAGATATAGGTGATGTGCCTGTGGCTATAGTAAGTCAGTTCGAGCTCTCCAAGGGATATCCCAGAGCAACTGGTAGATAGTACATCAATTTGTAAAACTGTTCAATGTTTGCTTATCTTTTTTAATTGAAACCTATTTTTGTAAAAGGAATAATTTCCTCCTAACCCTACCTTTTGAATATGTACTGGTGTTAATCAAGCTCTACTACCTCCTAGTGGTAGTACCCTAAATGGTAAAAATGTCTCAAAAATCTTAGGAAAGAAAAAATCTCAAAATGTCTCAAACTGGAGTCTAAAAGTCCAAACGTATACAATGTAGGTGATGATGCCAAAGAATGTAAAGTTGAAAAAGTAGACTAGGGTCAAAATAAGGAGTCTTGAATGCAGATCCCTTTGAAAAGAACCATTATATTATAGATGATAAAAGAAATAACATCAGGAAATTGGTCATTTGGGAAAATTTGCCATCTGTGCATTGCTGGTAATATTTTCCCCACGGAGAGTGGGGAAAAGCAGGGTGGAGCGAGGGCCCACCTGGGAGCTGCATAGGGCAAGGGGAGCTCCCTCCCCCAGCCAAGCGAAGCGGTGAGGGACTATGCTACCCCTCCCTGAAAACCATGCTTTTCCCACCGATCCTGGTAACCTGTGGATAAGGAGGTCCCCTAATGAGCCCACGCCACCAGGGCCTTGAGTCCCAAGCACAGAGCTACAGAGCTGTGCAGACTCATGGCAGCTGCTCGGGTGAGTGGCTGCTCGAGCAGGCACTGAGACACAGGAGTTTTTGCGTACTCTGCCTCTGGGAACTCAAGTGAGGCAGGAGATCCTTATACTCCCAGGGGATGGGGGCTGAAGCCAGGGAGCCAACTAGCCTCCCTCAGTGGGCCCCTACTCCCTATGAGCTAAAACCATTGGCTTGGAGTACCCACTAGTGGAGCAGGTTGGAGACTGCCCTAAAGACCAAGTTCTGGGCGGAGAGGGGCGACCACCATCACTGAGGCTCCAGTCAGCCATTTTCCCCTGCTGCTGGTGCCAGTAAGACTGGGCATTTTGGACAGGGAGCAATTCCCCACAGTGCGGCACAGCAGCTGGGACAGTTTGTGACCAGACTGCTTCTTTAAGCAGGACCCCAATTCACTCCCCATCACCGGGCAAGGGCTCCCTGTGGGAATTTCAGCATCCCCAGCCAGGAATTTATGGACAGAACTCTGATATCCTGAGAGGAGCCCTTAGGAGGAGGAGCACCTGTGGTATGGTGGATCAGCAGTCTTAATCTTTTCTGCCTGCTGGCTCTGGAGAGTCAGGGCAGCCCAGATGAGGGGGATTCCCCTTAGTGTAGCACACCTACTCTGCCAAGGGGCAGCCAGACTGCTTATTTAAGCAGGTCCCTGATCCCGTTTCTCCTGAGTGAGACGTCCCAGTAGGGTTCACCAGACACCTCATAACAGGAGTGTTCCAGCTGGCGTCAGGTTGGTGCCCCTCTGGGTCAGAGCTCCCAGAGGAAGGAGCAGGCTGCTATCTTTGTTGTTCTGCAGCATCCACTGGTGATATATCCAGGAGCAGGAGGGACCCAGGGAAATAGGGTCTGGAGTAGATCCCCAGCAAACGGCAGCAGCCCTACAGAAGGGGGACCTGACTATGAAAAGAAAAATAGAAAGCAAGAGCAACAGCAACATCAATGAAAAAGACCCCACAAAAACTCCATTTAAAGGTCAGCAGCAGGCTGGGCACATTGGCTCATGTCTGTAATCCCAGCCAGCACTTTGGGAGGCCAAGGCAGGCGGATCACCTGAGGTCAGGAGTTCAAGACCAGCGTGGCCAATGTGGTAAAACCCTATGTCTATTAAAAATACAAAATTGATCTGGGTGTGGTGGCACGTCCCTGCAATCCCAGCTACCCAGGAGGCTGAGACAGGAGAATCGCTGGAACCTGGGAGGCAGAGGTTGCCGTGAGCTGAGATTACGCCACTGCACTCCAGCCCAGGTGACAGAGCAAGATTCCATCTCAAAAAAAAAAAAAAAAAAAACCAGTCAGCAGCCTCAAAGATCAAAGGCAGATAAAGCCATGAAAATGAGAAAGAATCAATGCAAAAATGCTGAAAACTCAAAAAAGCCAGAGTGCCTCTTCTCCTCCAAATGATCACAACACATCTCCAGCAAGGGCACAGAACTGGGCTGAAGCTGAGACAGATGAATTGACAGAAGTAGGCTTCAGAAGATCGGTAATAATGAACTTTGCTGAGCTAAAGGAGTATGTTCTAACTCATTGCAAAGAAGCTAAGAATCACGATAAAACATTACAGGAGCTGGCCGGGTATAGTGGTTCATGTCTGTAATCCCAGCACTTTGGGAGAACGAGGTGGGTGGATCACAAGGTCAGGAAATTGAGACCATCCTGGCTGACACTGAAACCCCATCTCTACTAAAAATACAAAAATTAGCCAGGTGTGGTGGCAGGCACCTGTAGTCCCAGCTACTCAGGAGGCTGAGGCAGGAGGATTACTTAAACCCAGGAGGTGGAGGTTGCAGTGAGCTGAGATTGCACCACTGCTCTCCAGCCTGGGCGACAGATGAGACTCTGTCTCAAAAAACAAACAAACAAACAAAAAAACATTACGGGAGCTGTTACCCAGAATAACCAGTTTAGAGAGGAACGTAAATGACCTGATGGAGCTGAAAAACACAACATGAGAATATCACAATGCAAACACAAGTATCAGTCACCAAATAGATCAAGTGAAGAAAGGATATCAGAACTTGAAGACTGTCTTCCTGAAATAAGGCAGACAGACAAGATTAGAGAATAAAGAAAGAAAAGGAATGAACAAAACCTCTGAGAACTATGGGATTATGTTAAAAGGCCAAACCTGTGACTGATAGGAATAACTGAAAGAGGTGGGGAAAATGGAAACAAGTTGGAAAACACACTTTAGGATATCATCCTGGAGAACTTCTTCAACCTAGCAAGACAGGCCAACGTTCAAATTCATGAAAACCGGAGAACCCCAGTAAGATACTTCACAAGAAGATCAACCCCAAGATGCATAATCATCACATTCTCCTTCAAGGTCAAAGTAAAGGAAAATATGTTAAGGGCAGCCAGAGAGAAAGGCCAAGTCACCTATAAAGGGAAGCCCATGAGACTAAAAGCAGACATCTCAGCAGAAATTCTACAAACCAGAAGAGATTGGGGGTCAGTGTTCATCATTCTTAAAGAACATCCAACCTAAAATTTCATATCCGGCCAAACTAAACTGCATTAGTGAAGGAGAAGTAAAATCTTTTTCAGACAAGCAAATGCTGAGGGAATTTGTCACCACCAGGCCTGCCTTGCAAGAGCTCCTGAAGGAGGCACTAAATTTCGAAAGGAAAAAACGTTACCAGCCACTACAAAAACATGCTGATGTACACAGACCAGTGACATGAAGCAACTACATAAAGAAGTCTGCAAAATAGCCAGCAAGCATCATGATGACGGGATAAAATCCACACGTAACAATATTGACCTTAAATGTAAATGGGCTAAATGCTCAAATTAAAAGATGCAGGCAGACAAGCTTGATAAAGAGTCAAGATCCATCAGTGTGCTGCATTCAAGAGCTCCATCTCACATGCAAAGACACACATAGACTGAAAATAAAAGAATGGAGGAAAATTTACCAAGCAAATGGAAAACAAAAAAGCAGGAGCTGCAATCTTAGTTTCTGACAAAACAGACTTTAAACCAACAAAAATCAAAAAAGACAAGGGCATTACGTAATGATAAATGAGTCAATTCAACAAGAAGTGCTAACTGTCCTAAATGTCTATGCACCCAATATAGGAGTACCCAGATTCATGAAACAAGTTCTTAGAGACCTACAAAGAGGCTTAGACTCCCACACAATAATAGTGGGAGACTTTAACAGTCTACTGTCAATATTAGATCATCAAGACAGAAAATTAACAAAAACGTTTAGGAGTTGAACTCAGCTCTTGATCAAGTGGATGTGATAGGTATCTACAGAATTCTCTACCCCAAAACAACAGAATATACATTCTTCTTGGTGCCTCATTGCACTTACTGTAAAATTGATCACATAATTGGAAGTAAATCACTCTTCAGCAAATGCAAAAGAACTGAAATAATAACAGTCTCTCGGACCACAGCGCAATCAAATTAGAACTCAAGATTAAGAAACTGACTGAAGGCAGACAGTCCCTGAGGTCAGCGAGTGCGCGCTCCTCCTAGCCCGCCGCTAGGTCCATCCCGGCCCAGCCACCATGTCCATTCACTTCAGCTCCCCGGTATTCACCTCG
>NW_012123931.1:966179-1005598 GCF_000951035.1 Colobus angolensis palliatus | reverse complement strand
ATGCCCTGGGCTTCTCTAGCAGTGCGGGTCCTGGGCCCCTGAAGGCTTACTCAATCCGGACCACATCCACCAGTCGCAGGAGTGCCCGCAACTGAGCTGCCTCCCACCACTCCATTCCTCCAGCTACCGCCCACAGTCACAAGAAGATTCCCGTCCCTGCCTCCCATGCCCCGTCCCAAGACCATGAGACAGTCTGGAAAGTGATGTCAGAATAGCTTCCAATAAAGCACCCTCATTCTGAGGCCTGAGTGATCCAAAAAAAAAAAAAAAAGAAACTGACTGAAAACCACACGACTACATGGAAGTTAAACAACCTGCTCCTGAATGACTGCTGGGTAAATAATGAAATTAAGGCAGAAATTAAGAAATTCTTTGAAACCAATGAGAACAAAGAGACAACATGCCAGAATCTCTGGGACACAGCTAAACCAGTGTTAAGAGGGAAATTTGTAACGCTAAATACTCACATCAAAAAGCTAGAAAGGTCTCAAATCAACACCCTAACATCACAACGAAAAGAACTAGAGAACCAAGAGCAAACAAACCCCAAAGCTAGGAGAAGAAAAGAAATAACTAAGCTCAGAGCAGAACTGAAGGAGACAGAGATGCAAAAAATCCTTCAAAAAAATCAGTGAATCCAGGAGCTGTTTTTTTGGAAAAACCAATGAATTAGATAGATAGATAGCTAGATTAATAGAGAAGAATCAAATAGACACAATAAAAAATGATAAATGGGATATCACCAATGACCCCACAGAAATAGAGAATACTGTGTTTCCACGGTACTATATACTGTATAGACCCCACCATCAGAGAATACTATAAATACCTCTATGTAGATAAGCTAGAAAATCTAGAAGTAATGGATAAATTCCTGGACACAAACGCCCTCTGAAGACTGAACCAGGAAGAAGTTGAGTCTCTGAATAGACCAATAACAAGTTCTGAAATTGAGGCAGGTGATAAATAGCCTGCCAACCAAACAAAAAAAAAAGCCCAAGACCAGATGGATTTATAGCTGAATTCTACTAGAAGTACAAAGAAGAACTGGTACTATTCCTATTGAAACTATTCCAAAAAATTGAAAGGGAGGGACTCCTCCCTAACTCATTCTATGAGGCCAGCACCATCCTTATACCAAAACCTGGCACAGATACAACAAAAAAAGAAAACTTCAGCCAATATCGCTGATGAACACCAATGCAATGATTATTCTCAATAAATACTGGCAAACTGAATACAGCAGCACATGAAAAAGCTTATCCACCACGATCAAGTTGACTTCATCCCTGGGATGCAAGACTGCTTCAACGTATGCAAATCAATAAACATAATTCATCACATAAAGAGATCTAAAGACAAAAACCACATGATTATCTCAATAGATGCAGAAAAGGCCTTTGATAAAATTCAACATTCCTTCATGTCAAAAACTCTCAATAAACTAAGTATTGAAGGAACATACTTCATAATAATAAGAACCATTTATGACATACCCACAGCCGATATCATACTGAATGGGCAGAAGCTGGAAGCATTCCACTTGAAAACTGGCCCAAGACAAGGATGCCTTCTCTCACCACTCCTATTCCACATAGTTTTAGAAGTTCCGGCCAGAGCCATCAGGCAAGAGAAAGAAATAAAGTCTATTCAAATAGGAAGAGAGGAAGTCAGAGTGTCTTAGTTTGCAGATGACATGATCCTATATCTAGAAAACCCCATTGTCTCAGCCCAAAAGCTTCTTAAGCTGATAAGCAATGTCAGCAAAGTCTCAGGATACAAAATCAATATGCAAAAGTCACAAGCATTCCTATACACCAACATTAGGCAAGCAGAGAGCCAAATCATGGATGAACTGCAGGTCTCAATTTCTCCAAAGAGAATAAAATATGTAGGAATACAGCTAGCAAGGGAAGTGAAGGACCTCTTCAAGGATAACTACAGACCACTGCTCAAGGAAATCAGAGCGGACACAAACAAATGGAAAAACATTCAATGCTCACAAATAGGAAGAATCAGTATTGTTCAAACGGCCATAGTACTCAAAGTAATTTGTAATTTCAAAGCTATTCCCATTCAACTATCATTGACATTCATCACAGAATTAGAATAAACTATTTTAAAATTCATATGGATCCAAAAAGCTTGTATAGCCAAGACAATCATAAGCTAAAAGAACAAAGCTGGAGACGTCACACTACCGAACTTCAAACTATATTACAGGGCTACAGTAACGAAAACAGTGTGGTACTGGTACGTAAACAGACACCTCGACCAATGGAACAGAATAGAGAGCCCAGAAATAAGGCCACACACCTACAACTATCTGATCTTTGACAAACATGACAAAGGCAATGGGAAAAGGATTCCCTATTCAATGAATAGTGATGGAATAATTGGCTAGCCATATGCAGAAGATTGAAACTGGACCTTTTCCTTATACCATATACAAAAATTAACTCAAGATGGATTAAAGACTTAAATGTAAAACCCAAAACTGTAAAAACTCTGGAAGACAACCAGGGTGGTACCATTCGGGACATAGGCATGGGCAAAACATGACGAAATTGGAAAAAGCAAGTGCAACAGAAGAAAAAATTGACAAATGAGATCTAATTCAACTCAAGAGCCTCTGCACAGCAAAATAAACTATCAGAGCAAAGAGGCAACCTACAGAGTAGGAGAACATTTTTGCAATCTATGCATCTGATTAAGGCCTAATATCCAGAATCTACAAGAAATAAAAACAACCCCATTAAAAAGCGGGCCAAGGACATAAGCAGACACTTCTCAAAAGAAGACATTCATGCAGCCAACAAACCTATGAAGAAAAGCTCAACATCATTGATCATTAGAGAAATGCAAATCAAAACCACAATGAGATTCATGTCAGAATGGCAATTATTAAAAAGTCAAGAAGCAACAGAGGCTAGTGAGGTTGTAGGGAAATAGGAACGCTTTTACATTGTTGGTGGAAATGCAAATTAGTTCAACCATTGTGGAAGACTGTGGTGATTTCTTAAAGATCTAGCACCAGAAATACCATTTTACCCAGCAATCTCATTACTGGGTATATACCCAAAGGAATAAAAATCATTCTGTTACAAAGGTACATGCATGCGTATGTTCATTACAGCACTATTCACAATAAAAAAGACATGGAATCAAACCAAATACCCATCAGTGATAAACTGGATAAAGAAAATGTGGGACATATACACCATGGAATGAATACTATGCAGCCATAAAAAGGAATGAGATCATGTTCTTTCCTGGGACATGAATGGACCTGGAAGCCATTATCCTCAGCAAACTAATACAGGAACGGAAAACCAAATACCACATGCTCTCAGTTATAAGTGAGAGCTGAACAATGAGAACACATGGACACAGGGAGGGGAACAACACACATTGGGGCCTGTCAGAGAGTGTGGTTTGGGATGGGAGAGCATTAGGAAAAATAGCTAATGCATGCTGGGTTTAATACCTAGGTGATGGATTGATAGGTGCATCAAACCACCATGGCACACATTTACCTCTATAACAAACTTGCACATCCTGCACATTTACCCCAGAGCTTAAAATTAAAAAAAAAATTACATAGAATTATAAGAGACCTCCTAGTAGCCAAAACAATCTTGAAAAAGAAGAACAAAGAGGACTGAACTACTCAATTTCAAAACTTATTACAAACCTATAGTAATTAACTGTTACCTTAAGATAAGGATAGACATATAAATTATTAGGCTATATTCTATTATATTCTAGTCCATTAGAATTGAGAGTCCAGAAATATGTCCAGGTGTTTATTGCCAAGCTTTGATGTCTGCCAGTAGACCATACATATTTTAAAAAACACATTTCCATGGAACATTTATAAAACATGAACAAACAACAAAACACAAAAGACCAAGAATTCTAATTCCTCTAATTCTGAAATGGAAATTATATATTCATTGTGCATCAGTCAATACAACTAGAAATGTATTACAAAAGATCAGTCAAAGCCCCACCTCACCACCACCTCTGAAAATAAACAATGATTTTAACACAGCAAAAAATTGGAATACACTTAGCTAGAGAAGATGTACGAACAGCAAATACCCACATAGTAGGTTGTTTAAATCATTATTAGGAAATTACAAATTAAACCACAGTGAGATACCACTATACACCCACAGGAATTTCTAAGATTGGCCAAACCAAGTATTGGCCAGGACTAAAGCAACTGTAACTTTCATACTTTACTGTTAGAAATGCAAATTGGAATGATTACTTCAGAAAATACTTCGCTCATTTAAAGTTCAGAAAATACTTTGGTCATTTAAAGTTAAGTACATGCTTATTACATGACCCACTCCTAGGTAATTTATCTGTGACAAATGAAAACATTTTTCACCCAAGGACTTGTCTGCAAATTTTCATAGTAGCTTTATTCATAGTAACCCTAATCTGGAAAAAAGTGAGATGTCTAACTTGTGAGTGGATAAACAAATTTTCAGGTGTCTGAACAGTGGAACATTATTTTTTGTGTGCTATATTGTCTCTAAACAAATTTTCAGGTGTCTGAACAGTGGAACATTATTTTTTGTGTGCTATATTGTCTCTTTGTTTACTTGTTTCACTGGATAAATAGGGAAATTATAATTTTTTTTATTATACTTTAAGTTCTAGGGTACGTGTGCATAATGTGCAGGTTTGTTACATATGTATACATGTGCCATGTTGGTGTGCTGCATCCATTAACTCGTCATTTACATTAGGTATATCTCCTAATGCTAACCCTCTCCCCTCCCCCGACCCCACGACAGGCCCTGGTGTGTGATGTTCCCCTTCCTGTGTCCAAGTAGTCTCATTGTTCAATTCCCATCTATGAGTGAGAACATGCAGTGTTTGGTTTTTTTGTCCTTGCAATAGTTTACTGAGAATGATGGTTTCCAGCTGAATCCATGTCCTTACAAAGGACGTGAACTCATCTTTTTTTATGGCTGCATAGTATTCCATGGTGTATATGTGCCACATTTTCTTAATCCAGTCTGTCATTGATGGACATTTGGGTTGGTTCCAAGTCTTTGCTATTGTGAATAGTGTTGCAGTAAACATATGTGTGCATGTGTCTTTATAGCAGCATGATTTACAATCCTTTGGGTATATACCCAGTAATGGGATGGCTGGGTCAAATGGTATTTCTAGTTCTAGATTTTTGAGGAATCGCCACACTGTCTTCCACGGTGGTTGAACTAGTTTACAGTCCCACCAACAGTGTAAAAGTGTTCCTATTTCTCCGCATCCTCTCCAGCACCTGTTGTTTCCTGACATTTTAATGATCGCCATTCTAACTGGTGTGAGATGGTATCTCACTGTGGTTTTGATTTGCATTTCTCTGATGGCCAGTGATGATGAGCATGTTTTCATGGGTCTGTTGGCTGCATAAATGTCTTCTTTTGAGAAGTATCTGTTCATATCCTTTGCCCACTTTTTGATGGAGTTGTTTTTTTTTCCTGTAAATTTATCTGAGTTCTTTGTAGATTCTGGATATTAGCCCTTTGTCAGATGAGTAGATTGCAAAAATTTTCTCCCATTCTGTATGTTGCCTGTTCGAACAGTGGAATGTTATTAAGCAATTAAAAGAAATGAACTAGTGATACATTCAACAGTTTAAATGAATGGCAAGAGCTTTATGCTAAATGAATTAATTTAGAGACAATATGGTGTATGGTTGTGGTAAGTGTATATTCTAGAAAGCCTTACTGGTAGAAAACAGATGGCTGATTTCTAGGAGCAAGAGGTAGGGGAAGAAATTGACTAGAAAGAGACAAAAGAGAACTTTGTGGTGTAGTGGAAATCTTTCATATCATGATTGTGATTTTGGTTATACTGGGGTACATAATAGTGAAAACTCATTGAATTATACACAAATTAAAAAATTTTTATTGTATGGAAATCATATCTCCATGAAACTGACCAAATTTTTTTCAAATCATAGAATAAAACATTTTTCTGGAAGCAAGGGTGACAAAAAGAAAACATTTTCAATATGAATTGTTAGGAGTAAATCAAAGTGAAAACTATAGATTATTTGAAATTTATGACAGTATGAAACTTACAGGATGTTACCAAAGCTTTGCTCAGAAGGAAATTTTTGCTTTAAATGATTTTGTTATCAGTTGATGTAGAAATGATGTAAATGACTCAAGGAGCTAGAATGATATTGTTACCACCCCCATGGAAAACAAGATAGATGGATTTACTTAGTTTTATTTAACAAATACACATGTGACACTTACAATATACTATTTTTTATAAAGATAAAAAAATAGAGATGTAATTTCTTAAGAAGATTTGTAAAATAGCCTGCAAAAAAGCTAATAAAAAATAAAATGGAGCATACATATATCCCACATTATGACTGAGAGGGAGTATAATCAAGATGATATTGAGATTAGTAATGAGGAAATGCAGTGTACAACACTACACCAATAAAATTTTAAATCTTACCAAAGTAGACAATCATCTAAAAAACAAATCATCAGATTGTAATTGTGGCAGTATATCTGAAAGGATTCTTTCAACCTTATCTCTTGCTATTCTCACATTTTAATCTTTTGCTCTGACCAAATGGGTCTCCACAATGTTCTTTTTTTTTTTTTTTTTTTTGAGACGGAGTCTTGCTCTGCTGCCCAGGCTGGAGTACAGTGGCCGGATCTCAGCTCACTGCAAGCTCCGCCTCCCGGGTTCACGCCATTCTCCTGCCTCAGCCTCCCAAGTAGCTGGGACTACAGGCACCCGCCACCTCGCCAGGCGCCCGCCACCTCGCCCGGCTAGTTTTTTTTTTTTGTATTTTTTAGTAGAGATGGGGTTTCACCGGGTTAGCCAGGATGGTCTCGATCTCCTGACCTCGTGATCCGCCCATCTCGGCCTCCCAAAGTCCTGGGATTACAGGCTTGAGCCACCGTGCCCGGCCCACAATGTTCTAAGCATAACTTGTATTTTTCCTTGTGTTCAGCATTGTTTACTCAATTTTCTCTGGTAGTAATGCCATTTCCTTTGTATTCAGAGACCCTCTGACTTTCAAGAGAGTACACATTCCATTTCCTTCAGGAAACTTAGCTGGAAATGAACATATCACATTACTTACCTGTCATTACTCTACCCCATGGAATTATGTTTTTGTTTGTTTGTTTGTTTGTTTTGTTTTGTTTGAGACAGAGTCTCTCTCTGTTACCCAGGCTGGAGTGCAGTGCCGTAATTCTTGGCTCATTGCAACCTCTGCCTCCCAGGTTCAAATGATTCTCATGTTTCAGCCACCTAATTAGCTGGGATTACAGGCACGCGCCACACTGCCATCTAATTTTTGTATTTTTAGTAGAGACAGGGCTTTGCCATGTTGGCCAGGCTGGTCTCGAACTCCTGACCTCAAGTGATCCAGCCGCCTCAGCCTCTCAAAGTGCTAGGATTACAGTCGTGAGCCACCGAACGTGGCTGGAATTATGTATCTTTCTATGCTGTTATGTCATCTTCTTCCTTCTGCAGACTAAGTTTCTTGAATATTCTCATTATGTATATACCTCTTTGTATCCCCCCTATACTATAGTTTATGAAGAGTCAAAACTCTGGAAATAAATATTTAATTGAATGCTAAAAGTGAATCAAATAGGAGGTGCTTCCAGATGGTTGACTAGAGGCATCTAGTATGTGCCTCCTCCACAACAAAGAACCAATATAGTGAGTAGATAATCACACTTTGAACAGATCATCCGAGAATACTGGTATTCAACCGCGAAGTGACAGGAGACACCTAAAGCAAGCTTGTGCAATGCACATCCTGCAGGCCGCATGTGGCCCAGGATGGCTTTGAGTGTGGCCAAACACAAATTCTCAAACTTTCTTAAAGCATTATGAGATTTTTTTTGTGATTTTTTTTTTTTTTTAAAGCTCATCAACTATCGTTACTGTCAGTGTATTCTATGTGTGGCCCAAGGCAGTTCTTCTTCCACTGTGGCCAGGGAAGCCAAAAGATTGGACACCTCTGACCTAAAGCAAGATAGGAGAGGAAAGTGAGGTAGCCTGTTCTTCTGGGATCAGCTGGGAGCCTGGAGAGGCTCCCCAGTATGGGGAAAGGAAGTGTGTGATCCCCAACAGTCTATATTCCCACCATGGACTCCTGCGTCCAGCCATGGGAAAGCCCCTGCAACTAACATAAGAACCTACTTGGAGACCACATAAAGGTATTGTTCCAGAGAGGGAGTCCATGCTTGGGCCTCACATACCCCTGAGTCCTGAGCAGCTACAGAAAGGTGCCACCACCACAGTCTGGCTCCTACCAGAGCTACATTCTGCCCAGGGATCCAACAGCTTCTGCATTTCCATAACTCAAACCCCACTGACATTCCCCACCCCCTGCCAGCACCACAGTTGGCCTCTGCCTCCAGGGATGAAGTAAGAGCCATTGGCAAAGACCCTACTGCCCCTAGCGGTGAGGCCGCTGTAACATCTTCGTACGTCCAAGAATGAACTTCCCTGCCAACAGCAGCCACTGCTGTGGGCCGCTGAACCTGGGGCCAAAGCACAAGCAATGTGCATGCTTCCCAGATGCCTGCATATGGGTGCTGCTACTGAGAGCAACCTCACTCTCCCTAGTTGTGAGGCTGCAGTGCAGCCACTGCCATGCTCACCCAAGCATTCTGCGTTAGGCCTGAGTATTACCCCATGCCAGCCTACCAAAGCTAGCACCTACACATACCGCCAGAGTCCCTGACAACAGATCCACCCAGCTCATCTCTACACCCCCAGTAGCCAAGCATGTTGCTCAGAGGCCTGGGTACTGCCCAGCCCAGTCCACCATTGTTGGTACCTGAGTATTCATTCTGGGGGATTAAGGGAAAGCCCACCCAACCTGTCATTGCAGGTGGGGATTCATCCACCTGCAAGCCTGGGGACTAGACTGCCAGCCCATGAAGGCTACCACCAAAAATGTGAGTGTGAATTACTTGGGATCCAGAGGTTATTCATGCCAGTGCTACTGCCATTGCCCATACCATGGCCCCAGAACCCACCTTCCTCACTAGCCCATTGTTGCCACCCCTGTCACCAGAGCAAGCTGCCTGGACCTGCTCATCTGGACCTGCTAACACTGGTATCAGTGTTTGTCATTGTGGAGCCTAAGAACAAGTACATTTGGCCCCCTGCTGCCACTACTGGGGCTTGAGGTGTCCCCATCCCCAGCAAAACTTCACCAGAACCTTCACTAACAACCCTACCATAAGTCACTGAGGAAATCACAGATACCACTGATGCTGTTTACAACTGAAAAACAGCGTATGTGACATATGCAACATCATAAGGTCACAAAATACTCAAATGTGCAGTGTCCCAGAAGGTGAAGAAAAAATGAAAGGTAACTTGATAGGAATAGTATTGAATCTGCAGGTTACTTTGGGCAGCCATTTTAATGATATTGATTCTTCCAATCCATGAGCCCATATGGAATGTTTTTTCATTTATATGTGTCATATATGATTTATTTCAGTAATCTTTTGTAGTCCTTCTTGTAGAGATCTTTCACTTCCTTGGTGTAAATGTATTCTTAGGTATCTTATTTTTGTGTATGTGTGGCCATTGTAAATGGGATTGTATTCTTGATTCGGCTCTCACCTTCAATGTTATTGGTGTATAGAAATGCTACTGATTTTTGTACATTGATTTTGTATCCTGAAACTTCACTGAAGTCGTCTTATCA
This sequence comes from Colobus angolensis palliatus, assembly GCF_000951035.1. Taxonomy (NCBI): domain Eukaryota; kingdom Metazoa; phylum Chordata; class Mammalia; order Primates; family Cercopithecidae; genus Colobus; species Colobus angolensis. The sequence goes on along the minus strand of NW_012123931.1, from coordinate 995,859 downwards.
GTTCTAGGAGCCTTTTGGCAGAGTCTTTAGAGTTTTCTAGGTATAGAATCATATTGTCAGTGAAGAGAGATAATTTAACTTATTTTCCTGTTTGAATGCCTTTTGTTTCTCTTGCTGATTACTCTGGCTAGGACTTGCAATATGTAGGAGTGGTGAGAGTGGACATCCTTGTCATGTTCCTGTTCTTCAGGGAAATGCTTCCAGCTTTTGCCCATCCACAATGGGATTAGCTATGGGGTTGCCATAGATGACTTTTATTATTTTGAGGTATGTTCCTTCAATTCTTAGTCTGTTGAGGGTTTTTTTTTTTTTTAATCATGAAGGGATGCTGGATTTTATTGAAAGCTGCTTCTGCATCTATTGAGATGATCATATGGTCTTTGTTTATCAATATCATTTTTTACAAAATTATGAAAAGCTATTCTAAAATGCATATGGAGCCATAAAAGAGCCTGAAAAGCCAAAGCAATCCTAAGCAAAAAGAGCAAAACAGGAGGCATTACATTACCCAATTTCAAACTATACTATAAGTCTACAGTAACCAAAACAGCACATGGTACTGGTACAAAACCAGACACTTAAGACCAGTGGAACAGAATAGAGAACCCAGAAATAATGCAGCACATCTATAGCCATCTGATCTTTGATAAAGGTGACAAAAATAAGCAATGAAGAAAGGACTCCCTATTAATAAATGGTGCTGAAATAACTGGCTAGCCATATGCAGAATAAATAAATTAGACCCCTACATTTCATCATATACAAAAATTAACTCAAGATGAATGAAAGATTTAAAGGTAAGACCTCTAAACTATGAAATTCCTAGAGGAAAGCCTAGGGAATACCATTCTGGACAGTGGCCTTGGCAATGAATTTATGACTAAGTCCTCAAAAGCAATTACATGGTGGCTCAAGCCTGTAATCCCAGCACTTTGGGAGGCCGAGACGGGCGGATCACGAGGTCAGCAGATCGAGACCATCCTGGCTAACACGGTGAAACCCCGTCTCTACTAAAAAAAAAATACAAAAAACTAGCCGGGCAAGGTGGCGTGCGCCTGTAGTCCCAGCCACTCCGGAGGCTGAGGCAGGAGAACCGGGAGGCGGAGCTTGCAGTGAGCTGAGATCCGGCCACTGCACTCCAACCTGGGCGACAGAGCAAGACTCCGTCTCAAAAAAAAAAAAAGCAATTACAATAAACACAAAAACTGACAAGCGAGACCTAATTAAAGAGCTTCTGCACAGCAAAAGAAACTGTCAACAGAGTGAACAGATAACCTACAGAATGGGAGAAAATATTTCAGAAACTGTGCATCCAAAGGTTTAATATCCAGAATCTATAAGGAACTTAGACAATTGAATAAGCAAAAAACAAAGCCATTGAAAGGTGGGCAAAGGACATAAACAGACACTTCTCAAAAGAAGACATACAGTCAACCAAGAGACATACAAAAATGCTCACAGGGTGAGATGCCACACTCTTAAACAACTGGATGTCATATGAACTCATTATTATTCATTCCTGTAAGGAGGGCACCTTGCTATTCATGAGAGATCCACCCTTGTGATCCAGCCACCTTTCAATGGACCCCACCTCTAACATTGGGAATCACATTTCTACATGAGATGTGCAGGGGACAAATATCTAAATCGTATCATAGGGATAATACCATATTGAATTTTTAGATACTTGTGATACTATTGAATGTACAACAGTCAGTACAATGCTTGGAACATACTCCACCACGCATAATTGTTACTTTTCCCACCTGTCAGATGAGATCACAATTACTTGCAGCTATCAAGTAGTTATTTCTTCATTTTGACATGCAAAATGTTTATATTTGTAAAAATCTTTATATTTATAAAAATCATAATATTTAGGCTGATGGCAATGAGCATACTTTAGTTGAAAAAATATGTAATTTCATATTTTATTCCAATTTAGATATTTCTTTATTCCAAAGAATCACCTGTCTAGTTTGCTTTTTTCCTCATTAAGGCTATTGTAATTTGCATCGTTCTCACTTTTTTTAGGTAGGAGTATTTTTTTTTCACCTGTCATTACTCTCTAGATTGTTTTACGTTGTGGGCAATTTTTTCATAGATCACTGGATGAATTCTTTGACAACAGGATCCTTTGGATGAGCAGTTAACATTTAAATTGACAGTTTCCTCTTTTTTTTCTCCAAAAAGAGAAGTATACAAATTAAGTCAACATTAATGAATTGCTATAGTGAAAACTGTCTTAGATCAGTGACCAGCTTGATGACTGTCACCTACCAGTTTAGGCAAGCTGGAGCCTAGTTAGAAAGGGGCAGAGAAGTATCTCAAATTTTTCTGAACCTTTGGTATTTAGTCAGTATAAAAAACAAAAACAAAACAAATCTTTGAGAGTCTGGTCAAGTTATTTCCACTGCCTTTTTAGTTATTTCTAAAATTAAATGACTGTTTTTTGTATTATTCTTTACCTGTATTTATCTTTTCATTGTATAACTCTTGAGGTACATAGGTAGTCAGCCACTTCAGTCACCAAATTTAATAGGCTGAGTGTTAAATTTAATAGGGGAAAAATACAGCCAACATTTTGCTTTATTATAAAAATCAGCAGTGAAATAACTGTGTTAAAACCTTTTTTCTCTTCAGGGCTAAGGAATATGAAAGTTTAATGGAAACCAAAAATTCTGGATCTGATTCACCTTATAAAGCAAAGTGAGTATTCCACATTTTAGTTCTCCTTTTCTTCAGTCTATGCCTGTAACAAAAGTGTATCTCAACCATCATGTTATGTCTGTAATTAGGTTCTTTGTTTCTGATTTCTAGAACAACATTGTGTTAACACAGTAGTATCCAACTAGAGGAGAGTTTGCTGAGGATATTTGGCCGCGCCTGGGCACAGTTCTTGTGAGCACAACTTGAGGCTGCTAGCATCATGTGGGTGGAGGCCAAGGATTCTGCTATATATTATTCAATGTATAAGACAACCCTCACAGAGAGAACAGTGACTTTTTCACTGTGAAAAGTAGCAGTAAAAGAGTCATCTATGCAAAATTAATGCAGGAACAGAAAACCAAACACTGTAGTCACACTTATAAGGGGGAGTTGAACAAGGAGAACACATAAACAGAGGGAGGGGAACAACACATGTTGGGACCTGTCGAGGGGGGATGAGAGGAATGTTAATAGTGCCAAGGTTGAGAATCCCTGTTCTGACAGATCAGGTTCTGGCAAAGCAAGGCTGTGCTGGTGCTTGCTCTGAGGAGATCTCTTTAGGGATTGTTCCGCAGGCCAGTCTGTAAAGAGAATTAGCGTTCTCTAATGCCAATTCTCACGAGATTTTAGATGAGAATTTAGACTTCACCATTGAGGTGTAAATGTAATTAAACAATAGCTAGGTAAACAAAGGCATCATCATTTTGCTTCTCTTAAAAATACTGTCAGTAGAGCTGCAGTAAGAAAAGTACTCACAAACACTATTGAAGGAAGTGCAGACTAGTATGGTCTTGTTGAAAAGCGGTGTGCATTAGCAGTTTAGGAAGTTTTATTCAGATCTAAGACTGCTCAGTGAAATAGTGCAAAATGTGCTCAGATATTTATATACATACATGACTCTTTTAAAAAAATATTTATTTTAAGTTCTGCAGTACATGTGCAGGATGTGCAGGTTTGTTTCATAGGTAAACATGTGTCATGGTGGTTTGCTGCACCTATCAACCCATCACCTATGTATTAAGCCCAGCATGCATTAGCTTTTTGTCTTGATGCTCTCCCTCCTCTCATCACCCCTCGACAGGCCCCAGCATGTGTTGTTCCCCTCCCTCTGTTTATGTGTTCTCCTTGTTCAACTCCCCTTTATAAGCGAGAACATGTGGTGGTTGGTTTTCTGTTACTGCATTAATTTTGCATAGATGACTCTTTTACTGGTACCTTTAACAGTGAAAAAGTCAAGAAACAATTTAATTTAAGTGCCCCAAGTTGAGGAATATCCATAACCACTTGTTGGTGTACATATGCTATAGAATGTTAATGTAGCCATTATTTGCATTTACAGTACAAATAGTCTTGCCTGTCAAAAGATACCCATCAGCTTACTGCTTTTATTTATTATTGTTCTGAAAGTATTAGGCATTGCAATAAAAAGATAAATACGTATAAAACATTAAAGAAGTAAGAAAATTATCAAGATTATGAAGATACTGTATATCACAAAGTCCAGGAGAATGGAGTGAAAAACTAGTAGGAGCAACAAGAGAAATCAATTCAGTAGCATGGTGGACTACCAAATTAATATAATAACAGTAATAGGTAACATTTACTGAGCCATTACCTTATGCTAGACTCTATGTGTGCTACCTCATTCCTGACAATAATTCTATGAGGTTAATTAGGGAAACTAAGCTCTAGAGAGGGTAACTGGCCTGAAGCTACACAACAGCATATCTAGCATACAAAAATTAATAGCTTTCTTTACAATAACCACTTAGAAAATATAAATATATTTACAGTAGCAATAAAAAGAAGTAAAATATTTAAGAGAAAACAACATTTTTTTTTTGAAGACAGAGTCTCGCTCTGTCACCCAGTCTGAAGGGAAGTGGCGTGATCTAGGCTCACTGCAACCTACACCTCCCAGGTTCAGGCAATTCTTGTGCCTCAGCCTCCCACGTAGCTGGGACTACAGATTTGTGCCACCATGCCCAGCTAATTTTTTGTATTTTAGTAGAGACAGGGTTTCACCTTGTTGCCCAGCTTGGTCTCGAACTCTTGCGCTCAGGCAGTCTGCTCACCTCAGCCTCCCAAAGTGCTGGGATTATAGGCATGAGCCACCATGCCCAACCTTTAAGAGTAAACTTAAGAGGAAATGTGAAGGATCTATTAAAAGAAAATCTTAAAAAGCTAAGAAGAGATATAAAAGACTTTTGTAAATGGAAAGACAAATCATATTCTTAGATAAAAGACACAGGACAGTAAGTTTACTCTAAATATTCCTACAAATGTAATGTAATTCCTATAAAATAGCAACCTTTTTTTCATAGATCTAAAATCATTCTAAAGAGAATATAGAAACATCTGAGAATTTCTAAGAAAAATTTTTGAAAGAAGGAATATGAGTTAGGACTCAGCTAATGGATATTTAATAAAATTTTAAAGCTGCACTCACACATGAATAAAAATACAAGTTGTTGGAAGAGTGTTCTTTTGTTTTTGTTTTGTTTTGTTTTTTTGGTTTTTGTTGTTGTTTAAGACAGAGTCTCACTCTATCGCCCAGGCTGGAATGTAGTGGCGAGATCTCGGCTCACTGCAACCTCTTCCTCCCGGGTTCAAGTGATTCTCGTGCCTCAGCCTCCCTAGTAGCTGGGATCACAGGCGCCTGCCACCACACCCAGCTAATTTTTGTATTTTTAGTAGAGACGGGGTTTCACCAGTGTTGACCAGACTGGTCTTGATCTCCTGACCTCAAGTGATCCGCCTGCCTTGGCCTCCCGAAGTTCTGGGATTATAGGCGTGAGCCGTCACGCCCAGCTGGGAGAGATTTTTAAAACAGTCTAGAAATACATCTAAATACTTGAGGAAATTTAGTATATATGACTGTGGTATATAGTATTTGCAAAAGATGGCCAGAAGAAGTTGAGCCCTTTCTGAATACATGCCCCTTTGCAGTATAACTTTGCTGTTTCTCCTATCAAGAAGTGGACTCTGTTTCCCTTCCTCTTGAACTTCTGGACCTGTGACTTGTTTTAGCCCATTGAAAGCTGTAGAAGTGATATGTGACTTTCAAGCCTTAGCCTCATGGGTCTATGGTTTCTATTCTCACCTGCACTTTCTTATTCTTCGGTAACTGCCATGTAAGGAAGCCTGGGTCAGCCTCCTTGTGAGTGAGAAATCCCATGAAGGAACAGGCTCAGTTGTCCCAGCTGTCCCTTCTGAAAACCCTAGACAAGGGATCAAGGCCATCCAGGATCAGTTAGCACCTAGCCGGTTACGTTAGGTGAGACCAGAAGAATTACCTAGCTGAGCCCAGATCAAACTGCCCAGAGCAAATAGTTGTTTGAAGACACTGAGTTTTGAGGCAGTTTGTTTCACAGCAAGTAATAACTGATACAATGATAAAGGTGGAATTCCAAGTCATTAGGGAAATTATAAGATTAGCCAGTAAATGTTGTTGAATACTCTTTTCACTCCTTATTCTAGCAGTTAAATTGCTGATTAATCAAAGATGTAATTGTAAAAACATGAAACTGTAAAAGCACTAGAAGAAAACAGAGGAAATGTCAAAGTCCCTTCTAAATAAACTTCTAGACACAGGAGTCAGAGAAGAAAAGACTGATGAATTTGACTCTATCAAAGTGAAAACTTTATGCTTGGTTAAATACCATAAAGAAAAAAGAGGGGTAGAAATATTTACAACAAAAATGATACAGAGCTCATGTTATATATAAATACCTTGTATAAATTAATATGAGCAAGATCATTCATCGGTAGGAAAAAATATTGGATATGATCAGGTAATACAAGGAAAAGGAAGTTAAAAGTGCCCAATTTGTTTTACTTTTGAAATTCCAAACTACTTAATTGGATTTTTAAAAATTATATTTATAGACATTTTAATGCTGTGAGGAAATGCTTATGATGATTGCAAACTTTTAATTTTGATACAGTATGAGCTTTTTCCATTAAAATGATAGAGGCCCTAAAGGATAGTAATGCTACTGAAATTCAAATTTCTGTATACATCTTCCCAAAAACTATATATATCAACAAGGAAAGCAAATTAAGTAATCAATACTTCATATCTATACTATATCTAGGAGACATAGATGGCTACCAATGTATGTTTTTTTCATTTTTTAAAATGGTGATGAAATACATATAGCAAAATTTACTATCTTACTCATTATTAATACAGTTTAGTGATATTAAGTACATTCATATTGTTGTGTAGCTATTACATCATCCATCTCCAGAACTATTTTTATCTTACAAAACTAAAACTATACCTGTTAAACAATAATCTCCCATACCTCCTGTTCCTAGCACTTGGCAACCACCATTCTACTTTCTATTATTATGATATTGACTACTCTGGGTAACTCATATAAATGTAATTATACAGTATTTGTCTTTTTGTGATAGGCTTATTTAATTTATCATGATATCCTCAAGATTTATCCATGTTGCACCAAGAATAAGAATATTCATCCTTGCTAGGGCAGAATAATACTCCACTATATGTGTTGCTTATCCATTAATCTGTCTTTAGACATTTGGATTGCTTCCGCTATTTAGCAATTATGAATAATGCTGCTGTGAACACGAGTATACAAATATCTCTTTGAGTCCCTGCTTTTCATTCTTTTCTGTATATACCCAAAAGTGGAATTGCTAGATCATATGGCAGATCTGTTTTTATATTAATATGTTGAGGAACCAGCACACTGTCTTCCACAGTAGCTATACCATTTTTTACATTCTCACCAGCTCTGCACAAGAGTAACAATATCTCCACATCCTCACCAGTACTTGTTATTTTCTGCTTTTTTTGATGGTAGCCATCCATATAGTTGAGATAGTATCTCATTTTAGTTTCGGATTGCATTTACCTAACGATTAGTGGTGTTGGACATCTTTTCATGTGCTTTTTGGACATTTGTGTATTCTTTTCTTTTTGAGACAGAGTCTTGCTCTGTCGCTCAGGCTGGAGTGCAATAGTGGGATCTCAGCTCACTGCAACCCCCAGCTCCTGGGTTCAAGCAGTTCTCCTGCCTCAGCCTCTCAAGTAGCTGGGATTACAGGTGTGTGCCACCACGCCCAGCTAATTTTTTGTATTTTTAGTAGAGATGCAGTTTCACCATGTTAGCCAGGATGGTCTCAATCTCCTGACCTTGTGATCCACCTACCTTGGTGTCCCAAAGTGCTGGGATTACAGGCGTGAGCTGCTGTGCCTGGCCTCATTTGTATGTGTGTCTATATATGTATATACACATACACACATTTTTGTTTTTGAGATAAACTCTTGCTCTGTTGCCAAACTGGAGTGCAGTGGCGTGATCTCAGCTCACTGCAACCTCTGCCTCCTGGATTCAAGGGATCCTCCCACTTCAGCCTCCCAAGTACCTTGGGACTATAGGAGTGTGCCACCAACTCGGATAATTTTTGTATTTTTTTTGTAGGGATGGGGTCTTACCATGTAGCCCAGGCTGCTTTCGAACTCCTGGGCTCAAGCAATCTGCCCCACTCAGCGTCCTGAAGTGCTATTACATCTTCTTTAAATGCTTGGTAGAATTCACTAGTGAATCCATCAAGTCCAAGGCTTTTCTTTGATGAGAGATTTTGATTACTAATTGACTTAATTATATATCTTTTAGGTCTTGTATTTCTTCATCATTAGATTTTGACATATTTTGGGTTTCTAGGAAGTGGTCTGTTTTGTGTAGGTTATCCAATTTATTGCCATACAGTTGTTAATAGTACTTTCTTTGAATCCTTCTTATGTATGTAGAATCAGTAGTAATGTGCCCACTTTCATTTCTGAATTTAGCAATTAGTATCTTTTCATAGTCAATCTAGCTAAAGGTTTGTTAGTTTGTCTTATGGAAGAGCCAGCTGTTGGTTTCATTGATTTTTCTCTATATTATAAAATTCTGTTTCATTTATCCCTGTACTAATCTTTATTATTCTTTCTGAAGGAAATAATAAATCTTTGGGTTTAGCTTTGGGTTTAGATTTTTCTTCTTTTTCTACTTTGTTAAATGTAAATGTCCCCCTTCTTTCACTGTGTCCCATACATTTTGATATGTTGTGCTTTCATTTTCATTTGTATTTTCTGATTTTTCTTTGACTACTTTTGTGATTCATTGGTTGTGTAAAAATGTGTTATTTTTCACAAATTTGTGAATTTTTCAGGTTGATTTTTTGGTTACAGATTTCTAACTTCATCCTGTTGTGGTCAGAGAATACACATCGTATGACATCTATCTTTGTGAATCTATTGAGTCTTCATTTGTTTGTTTGTTTTTGTTGTTTGTTTTTTAACTTTTAAGTTCAGGGTTACAAGTGCAGGTTTGTTACATAGGTAGTAAACTTGTGTCGTGGGGGTTTGTTGTACAGACTATTTCATCACCCAGGTATTAAGCCTAGTACTCCTTAGTTATTTCTCTTGGTCTTCTCCCTCCTCCCACTGTCCATCCTCCAACAGGCCCCAATGTATGTTGTTCCCCTCTATGTGTCTATGTGTTCTTATCATTTAGCTCCCACTTATAAATGAGAACATGGGATATTTGGTTTTCTCTTCCTGTGTTAGTTTGCTAAGGATAATGGCCTACAGCACCATCCATGTCCCTGCACAGGACATGATCTCATTCCTTTTTATGGCTGTATTATATTCCATGGTGTATACATACCACATTTTCTTTATCCAGTCTGTCATTCATGGGCATTTAAATTGATTCCATGTCTTTGTTACTGTGAATAGTGTGGTGATGAACATATGTGTGTGCATGTGTCTTTATAATAGAATGATTTATATTCCTTTGGATATACATCCAGTAACGGGATTGCTGGGTTGAATGGTATTTCTGTCTTTAGGCCCTTTGAGGAATCACCACACTGTCTTCCACAATGGCTGTACTAATTTACACTCCCAACAGTGTGTAAGCATTTCTTTTTCTCTACAACCTTGCGAGCATCTGTGATTTTTTGACTTTTAAATCATAGCCATTTTAATTGGTATGACATGGTATCTCATTATGGTTTTGATTTGCATTTCTCTAGTGATCAGTGATGTGGAGCTTTTTTTCATATGATTTTTGGCCATATGTATATCTTCTTTAGAAAAGTGTCTGTTCATGTCCTTTTCCCACTTTTTAATTGGTTTTTTTTTCTTGTAAATTTGAGTTCCCTATATATGCCAGATATTTTGTTGGATGCATAGTTTTCAAGAATTTTCTCCCATTCTGTAGTTTGTCTGTTTACCCTGTTGATAGTTTCTCTTGCTGTTCAGAAGCCCTTTAGTTTAATGAGATACCATTTGTCAATGTTTGCTTTTGTTGCAAGTGCTTTTGGTGTCTTTGTCATGAAATCTTTGCCCATGCCTGTGTCCCAAATGGTAATGTCTAGGTTGTCTTCTAGGGTTTTTATACTTTTGGGTTTTACATTTAAGTCTTTAATCCATCTTGAGTTAATTTTTGTACATGCTATAAGGAAAAGGTCCAGTTTCAATCTTCTGCATATGGCTAGCCAGTTATCCCCGCACCATTTATTGAATAGGGAATCCTTTTCCCATTGCTTGCTTTTGTCAGGTTTGTTGAAGATCAGATAGTTGTAGGTGTGTGGCCTTATTTCTGGGCTCTCTATTCTGTTCCATTGATCTGTGTGTCTGTATTATACCAGTACTATGCTGTTTTGGTTACTGTAGCCCTGTAGTATAGTTTGGAGTCAGGTGGCATGATGCCTCCAACGTTACTCTTTTTGCTTAAGATTGTCTTGGCTATTTGGGCTCTTTTTTGGTTCCATATGAATTTTCAAATAGCTTGCTTTTTTTTTTTTTAGTTCTGTGAAGAATATCAATGGTAGTTTAATGGGAATAGCTTTGAAATGAATAAATCGCTTTGAGCAGTATGGCCATTTTAATGATATTGAGTCTTCCTATCGATAGCATGGAGTGTTTTTCCATTTCTTTGTGTCATCTCTGATTTTTTTGAGCAGTGGCTTGCAGTTCTCCTTGTAAAGATATTTTACCTCTTAGTTAGCTGTATTCCTAGGTATTTTATTCTTTTTGTGGCAATATGGAATGGGAGTTAGTTCCTGATTTGACTGTCAGCTTGACTGTTGGTGTATAGGAATACCAGTGATTTTTGCACATTGAGTTTGTATCCTGAGACTTTGGTGAAGCTGTTTTTCAGCTCAAGAAACTTTTGGAGGGTTGGGCACAGTGGTTCGTGCCTGTAATCACAACACTCTGGTAGGCCACAACAGGCGGATTGCTTGAGTTCAGTTCGAGACCGTCCTGGGCAACATAGCAAAACCCTGTCTTTACTAAAAATACAAAAAAATTAGCCAGACATGGTGGCTTTCACCTGTAGTTCCAGCTACTCGGGAGGCTGAGGTGGAAGAATCACCTGAGCCTGGGAGGTTGAGGCTGCAGTGAGCTGAAATTGCACTACTGCACTCCAGCCTGGGCAACCAGAGTGAAACCCTGTCTAAAAAAAAAAAAAAAAAAAAGCAGCAGCAGCTTTTTGGGCTGAGACTGGGATTTTCTAAATATGGGATCATGTCATCTGCAAACAGGGATAGTTTGAGTTTCTCCTCTATTCCTATTTGAATACCCTTTATTTCTTTCTCTTGCCTGATTGCCCTAGCCAGAACTTCCAGTACTATGTTGAATAGGAGTGGTGAGAGAGGGCATTCTTGTCTTGTGCCGGCTTTCAAGGGATATGCTTCCAGGTTTTGCCTGTTAAGTACAATGTTGACTGTGGGTTTATTATAAATGGCTCTTATTATTTTGAGGTATATTCCTTCAATACCTAGTTTATTGAGAGTTTTTAACATGAATGGATGTTAAATTTTATCAAAAGCCATTTCTGCATCTGTTGAGATAATCATGTGGTTTTTGTCTTTAGTTCTGTTTATGTGATGAATAATGTTTATTGATTTGCTTTGTTGAACCAACTTTGCATTCTGAGGTTGAAGCCTACTTGATCATGGTGGATAAGCTTTTTGATATGCTACTGGATTCCATTTACCCAGTATTTCATTTTGGATTTTTGCATCAGTGTTCATCATGGATGTTTGCCTGAAGCTTTCTTTTTTTGTTGTATCTGCCAGGTTTTGGCATCAAGATTATGCTGGCCTTATGGGATCTGTTAAGGCAGAGTCCCTCCTCCTCAGTTTTTTGCAATAGTTTCAGTAGGAATAGTACCAGCTCTTCTTTGTACATCAGGTAGACTTCAGCTGTGAATCCTTCTAGTCCTAGGCTTTTTTTTCTGGATGGTAGGCTATTACTGTCTCAATTTCAGAACTCATTATTGGTTTGTTCACAGATTCAATTTCTTTCTTGTTCAGTCTTGAGAAGCTGTATGTGTCCAGGAATTTATCAATTTCTTTTTCGTTTTTTTCTTATGTTTTCTTCTAAGACTTTTATAGTTTCGAATCTTACATTTTTTATGTTTTGAGATTTTTGTATATTGTATGAGACTGGTGTTCAATTTCATTTTTTTGCATAAGGATACTCCGTTTTCCTAGCACCATGTTGAAGAGACTATTCTTTCTCTATTGCATGTTCTTGGTGCCCTTGTCAAAGATCAATTGACTGAATGTGTGGACTTATTTATGAATTCTCTATTCTATTCTATTGGTCTGTAGGTCTATTTTTATGCCACTATCATACTGTTTTGATTAGTTTTGTAATATAATTTCAAGTCAGAAAGTGTGATGCCTCCAGTTTTGTTCTTTTTGCTCAAGATTGATTTAGCTATTTGGGGACTATTGTTGTTCCATTTGCACTGTAGGATTGTTATTTGTATTTCTGTAGAAATGCTTTTGGAATTTTGATAGGGGTTGCACTGAATATGTAGATCACTTTGGGTATTATGGTCAATTTAACAATATTAATTCTTCCAATTCATGAACATGGGGTGTCTATCCATTTATTTATGTCTTTTTAAATTTCCCTAATCAGTGTTTTATACTTTTCAGTGTATAAGTCTTTTACCTTTTTAATTACTAATTTTTTGTTTTTCTTGTTAATGTAAATGGAATTGTTTTTCCAATTTCCCTTTTAGATAGTTTGTTGTTTATATATAGAAATCTTAGTGACTTCTGTATGTTGATTTTGTATTCTACAACTTTACTGAATTTGTTTATTAATACTATCATGATTTTTTTGTGGAAACTTTATGGTTTTCTTTGGGTGTGATTTTGTCATATCCAGTCATTTTACTTCTTTCCCAAATTGGATGCATTTTATTTATTTTTCTTGCTTAATTGCTCCAGTTAGGAGTTCCAGAACTGTGCTCAGTAGCAATGGTGTTAGTAGGCATCCTTGCCTTATTCCTAATCTTTCAGGAAAACTTTCTATTTTGCCTGAGGTCTGGGGCTGATTGTGGACTTGTGTGATAGTCATGTTGGGTTTCTTGAGGGACATGCATGGTGGTGCTGGCTGGGGTGACATTAGGGTGTAGAGGATGGTGGGTGACTCAGCTGGTGTTTGGGAAGACATAAACTGTGGGGTCAGTGATGTTGAAAGCTGGGAGTGGGCACACAGGGCAATGCTGGCACTGGTTTTCTCAGTTGCAGAGTCTCTTGGAGTCCTCTGTAGAGTAGGCCACTGAACACCACAGTGGCATCATGGGAGGGGAAAAGTAATTATTTTGAACTATGTCAGAGCATTCCGTTATTACCAAGCCCTGCCCTCAGGAAAGAAAAAACTATTTCACCAGAGTCTAACCTTCTGGGGTTTTATCATAGCCAATTCTACCTGGTAAAATGGGAAAACCCAACTCTTAAACGTTCATTAGCCATGCTCTTCCACATAAGGGGAAAAAAAAGAGAAGCACTGGTTAAAGTAACAGTCAAGCTGCATAGGCTCCCCAAAAGAGTGAGATTTAATCATAGAATTATAGAACATTTACCCTGCTTTCATCTCTTACCATGATTTTACTAAAGGCTTATTTACTACCATAGTTCCATTTACCCAGTACGTCATGTCCATCTTTCAAAAAACTGACAGGATATACTAAAAGGCAAAAAATGCAATTTGAGGAGACTGAACTAGCATCAGATTCAGAGTCAAATACAGCAGAAATGTTGGAATTACTGGATCAGAAATTTAAACAACTATGAATAATATGCTAGGGCATTAATGGAAAAAGTGGACAACATGCAATGACACATAGATAATATAAGCTGGGAGATAAAATTTTTTTAAGTGAGACCTTTTAATCAAAGGTCTCATTCTGTTGCCCAGGCTGAAGTGCAGTGGCATGATCATAGCTTACTGTAACCTCAGCCACCTGGGCTCAGGCAACTCCCAACTCAGCCTCCTGAGGAGTTAGGACTACAGGCACACGCCACCATGCCCAGCTTTTTTTTTTTAAAGAGTCAAGATCTTACTATATTGTTGCCCAGGCTGATCTTGAGCTCCTGGCCTCAAGCAGTCCTCTTGCCTCAGCCTCCCACGGCACTGGGATTATAGGCGAGAGCCATTGTGCCCAGCCTAATATTCTAAGAAACAATAAAAATAGAAATGCCAAAATTTTAAAACACGGTAACAGAAGTGAACGCGGCTGTTGACAGGCTCATTAGTAGACCAGATAGCTGAGGAAATAGTTTCAACTTGAGGATATGACAATAGTAACTTCCAAAAGTGAAAAGCAATTTAAAGAATACTGGGGAAAAAGTGAACAGAGTATCTAAAACCGTGGGACAACTACAAAAAGGTATAATATACATGTAATTGGGATATCAGAAGGGAAAAGAAAGTGAGGAGGAATGGAAGCAGTATTTGAAACAATGATGACTGAGAATTTTCCCCAAATTAGTGACAGACACCAAATCCTAGATCCAGGAAGTTTGGAGAATAGGAGAACACCAAGCAAGATAAATGCTTCCCCAAAAAATAAAAACAAAAAATTCTACCTGTGAGTGTTATCATATTCAAATTGCAGTAAATCAAAGAGAAATGAAAAATCCTGAAAGACACCAAAGGGGAAAGAAGCACCGTACCTATATGGGAGCAAAGATTAGAGAAAAACTCACCAACCTAAAATTCTGCACTGTGCAAAGTTATACTTCAAAAATGAAGAAATAAAAACTTTTTCAGATAAACTAAATTGAGAGAATTTGTTGCTATTAGACTTGCCTTGCAGGAAATGTTAAAAGAAGTTCTTTAGAGAGAAGTTAAATGATACAGGTCAGAAATTCAGATCTGTATAACAAAAGGAAGAATTTTGAAGAATGAATAAACATAGATAAAATAACATATTTTTCTTATTAATTTAACAGATAACAGTTTGTTCAAAATAATAATAGCAACAATGTTTTCTATTATGTATGCTTATGTGTTGACCCTTAAACAGCATGAGTTTGAACTACCCAAGCCCAATGATATGCAGATGTTTTCAATGAAACAGGGATTGAAAATATAGTATTCTCAGGATATAAAACTCATGGATATGGAGGGCTGACTTTTCATATTTGCAGATTCCAAGGGGCCCACTGCAGGACTTGAATATGTGCAGATTTTGCTTTACATGGGGGTCCTGGAACCAATCTCACACATATACCAAGGGATGACTGTATATTTATTTCTAAGTGAAGTGAATGACAGCAATGATAGAAGGGATAGGAAGGCAGAATGAGGAATATTTTGTTATTATAAGGTACTTCACAGCACTACCTGTGAAGCAGTGTAGTGTTATTTGAAACTGGGCTTGGAATAATTATAAATGTGTACTGCAAACTTAGTTTGCAACTATGAAAGTAGAAATAAGGCCGGGCGCGGTGGCTCAAGCCTGTAATCCCAGCACTTTGGGAGGCTGAGACGGGCGGATCACAAGGTCATGAGATCGAGACTATCCTGGCTAACACGGTGAAACCCTGTCTCTACTAAAAAAAAAAAATACAAAAAACTAGCCGGGCGAGGTGGCGGGCACCTGTAGTCCCAGCTACACGGGAGGCTGAGGCAGGAGAATGGTGTGAACCCGGGAGGCGGCGCTTGCAGTGAGCTGAGATCTGGCCACTGCACTCCAGCCTGGGCGACAGAGCGAGACTCCGCTTCAAAAAAAAAAAAGAAAAAGAAAGTAGAAATAAGAAATATACAGTCATACATCACTTAACAATGAAAATATGTTCTGAGAAATGTGTCCTTAAGCAATTTCATCATTATTTGAACATCAGAGTATACATACACAAACCTAGATGGTGTAGCCTACTATACACTTAAGCTATATGGTATGGCCTATAGCTCTTAGGCTACAAACCTGTATGCCATGTTACTGTACTGAATACTACAGGCAATTGTAACAAAATGGTAAATATTTGTGAATCTAAACGTAACTAAACATAGAAAAGATACATTAAAAATACAGTATTATAATCTTTTGGGACCACTGTCATATATGCAGTTTGTCAGTGAAACATCCTTATACAGCATATGACTGTAATTGATGTGCTAAGAAAGGAGAGAATATGTAATCATATAAAATGCTAATTTAAAACCGTCAAATAACCAGGCTAAATAAGAAAACTCACATACATATCATTAGATGGAGAAAAAACTTACTTGACGACATCCATCGCCCATTCATGATGGAACACCATTGTTCTTATTTTGGAATATACATACTGCCGTTACTTTTTAAATAAAATGCATAATTTTCAACTTCTATTCTGTGTATCCACATTAACATTTTCTTTAATTCTCAATACATTTTTTTCTTTGGTTTTTCTTGCTAGTATTAGAAATTTCTTCTGTTGTTGTTTTTTGAGTAAACTTTTCAGAGGTTGTTTTTTATTGGTCCTTTCCAAAAATTGCTTTAAAATGTATAGATTTGATCTTTTTGTTTTCTATTTTGTTTTCACTTTGACTTCATTTCTTCTTTTATCCTTCTTATTGTGTTTTCGTAGAGAGTGTTTTTGTTTTTATTCATCTCCACGTAATTGGTATTGATTTTATTTTTAATCGAGGGGTTATTTAGAAATATTTTTAAAAAATACTTTCCAGGTGGGGCATGGTGGCTCACGCCTGTAATCCCAGCACTTTGGGAGGCCGAGGTGGGCAGATCGCCTGAGGTCAGGAGTTCAAGACCAGCATGGCCAATATGGTGAAACCCTGTCTCTACTAAAAGTACAAAAATTAGCCAGGCATGGTGGCAAGTGCCTGTAATCCCAGCTACTAGGGAGGCTGAGGCAGGAAAATTGCTTGAACCTGGGAGGTGGAGGTTGCAGTAGGCTGAGATCGTGCCATTGCACTCCAGCCTGGGTGACAAGAGCGAGACTTCATCTCAAAAAAAAAAAATATATATGTATGTGTGTGTGTGTGTGTGTGTGTATGTATACTTTCCAAGCATACTATTTTTCTATTAGTTTTGCTTAATTTTAAGTGTATATGTTGTTCAGTGATTTCTGCCTTTGAAATTTGGGATCTTCTTTCTTAATACAGTTTACTAATTGTAACTATTCCTTATTTTTTGAAAAGTATGTTATATGTTTGATACAAAGTGTGTAATATCATAATAGATATTTCTGTATTTTTTCTAGCATTTTATTATGAAATTTTTCAAGAATTCAGAAAAGTTGAAAAGAATTTTACTGTGGAAACTTATATATCCTCTACATATATTCTGTAATTATTTACTATACTTAATCACATGTATTCATTTTTCCATCCCTTTATCCATTATCAACCCATCAGATTTTGATACATGAAAGTAAATTACATACATCAGTGTATTCCTCCTCCAGTATTTCAACATGCATGTTATTAACTCAAGTTCATTATTTGTTTATCCTTGTTTGTGTGTTTTGAGATAAAATTTACTTGTAACAAAATGCACAGATCTTAAGGGTGACATTTGATAAATTTTGACAAATGCATACACTGAGTATTTTAAACGCCTCTCAAAATTTGCACAGTATCATCATCCCAGAAGGTTATTATATATCCTTGGTCAAACCCTTTACTCCCACCCAAGAGGCAACCACTATTCTGATTTTCTTTCATCATTGATTAGAATCACCTGTTGTGGAGCTTGTCTTTCACCACAGATGAGAATCGTCTGTTGTAGAACTTTCTATAAATGTAATCAAATAGTATGTACTCTTTTATATAAGCCTTCTTTCATTCAGCATGTTTTTGTGAATCACCCATGTTGTGTTTATCAATTCATTCCTTTTTATTACTGGACAGTACTCCTATGAGTAAATGTAGCCTTGATTTGTTTGTGTATTCCACTAATGATGGATACTTGGGCTCTGTCTACATTTTGGAAATAAATTTTGGATAGAAGTTTTCATTTTCTTGGGTGAATACCTAGGCATGAATGTGCAAAGTCCTTTGATATGTGTATGTTTAGGTTTATAAGTAACCACGAGACCTTTTTTCAAAGTATTATTACCATTTTACCTTCCTTCCAACAATGTGTGAGAGTTCCTGTTGTTTCATATCCTTGGTAATATTTGATGTTGTCAATCTTTTTAATTTTAGGCATTCAGGTGGGTATGTAGTGGCATTTAAAAATTTTATTTAGAATTTCCATGATAATCCTAATGGTGTTGAGTGTCTGCTTATGTATGTGTAGGCCATTTATTTTTCATATGGCAAGTGTCTATTCAGATATTTTGCCATTTTTGGTGAATTATCTTTTTTTATTATTGAATTGTAAATATATACTTGTGTATGTTTTTATTATTTTTAAAAAATATAGTAGATAACATTATGCTTAATACATATGCATTTTATTACTGCTAGAAATTGGGTGCTGGCAAAAGTTTTTCTTTTTTTAAATTATACTTTAATTTCTGGGATACATGTGCAGAACATGCAGGTTTGTTACGTAGGTATACATGTGCCAAGCTGCACCCATCAACCCATCATCTATTTTAGGTATTTCTCCTAATGCTGTCCCTCCTCTATCCCCCTACCCCATAACAGGCCGCAGTGTGTGATGTTTCCTTCCCTGTGTCCATGCATTCTCATTGTTCAGCTCCCACTTATGAGTGAGAACATGCGGTGTTTAGTTTTCTGTTCCTGTGTTAGTTTGCTGAGAATGACGGTTTCCGGCTTCATCCATGTCTCTGTAAAGGACATGAACTCATCCTTTTTTGTGGCTGTATAGTATTCCACGATGTATATATGCCACATTTTCTTTATCCAGTCTATAATTGATGGGCATTTGGGTTGGTTCCAAGTCTTTGCTATTGTGAACAGTGCTGCAATAAACATACGTGTGCATGTGTCTTTATAGTAGAATGATTTATAATCCATTGGGTATATACCCAGTGATGGGATTGCTCAGTCAAATGGCATTTCTAGTTCTAGATCCTTGAGAAGTTGCCACACTGTCTTCCACAATGGTTGAACTAATTTACACTCTCACCGACAATGTAAAAGTGTTCCTATTTCTCCACATCCTCTCCAGCATCCATTGTTTCCTGACTTTTTAATGATCGCCATTCTAACTGGCATGAGATGGTATCTCATTGTGGTTTTGATTTGCATTTCTTTAATGACCACTGATGATGAGCCTTTTATCATATGTTTGTTGGCCACATAAATGTCTTCTTTTGAGAAGTGTCTGTTCATATATCTTTGCCCACTTTTTGAAGGGGTTTGTTTTTTCTTCTTGTAAATTTAAGTTCCTTGTAGATTCTGGATATTAGCCCTTTGTCAGATGGATAGATAGCTAAAACATTCTCCCATTCTGTAGGTTGCCTGTTCACTCTGATGATAGTTTCTTTTGCTATGCAGAAGCTCTTTAGTTTAATTACATCTGATTTGTCAATTTTGTCTTTTATTGCCATAGTTTTTGATATTTTAGTCATGAAGTCTTTGCCCATGCCTGTGTCCTGAATGGTATTGCCTAGGTTTTCTTCTAGGGTTTTTATGATTTTAGACTTTACATTTAAGTCTTTAATCCATCATGAGTTAATTTTTGTGTAAGGTGTAAGGAAGGGGTCCAGTTTCACTTTTCTGCATATGGCTAGCCAGTTTTCTCACCATCATTAATTAAATAGGGAATCCTTTCCCTGTTTCTGGTTTTTGTCAGGTTTGTCAAAGATCAGATGGTTGTAGATGTGTGGCATTATTTCTGAGGGCTGTGTTCTGTTCCATTGGTCTGTATATCTGATTTGGTACCAGTACCATGCTGTTTTGGTTACTGTAGCCTTGTACTATAGTTTGAAGACAGGTAGCGTGATGCCTCCAGCTTTGTTCTTTTTGCTTAGGATTCTTTTGGCTATACAGGCTCCTTTTTGGTTCCATATGAAATTTAAAGTAGTTTTTTCTAATTCTGTGAAGGAAGTCATTGGTAGCTTGATGGGGATAGCATTGAATTTATAAATTACTTTTGGCAGTATGGCCATTTTCACGATATTGATTCTTCCTATCCATGAGCATGGAATGTTTTTCATTTGTGTGTGTCCTCTCTTACTTCCTTGAGCAGTGGTTTGTAGTTCTCCTTGAAGAGGTCCTTCACATCCCTTGTAAGTTGTTTTGCTACTTATTTTATTCTCTTTGTAGCAATTGTGAATGGGAGTTCACTCATGATTTTACTCTCTGTTTGTCCATTATTGATGTATAGGAATGCTTGTGATTTTTGCACATTAATTTTGTATCCTGAGACTTTGCTGAAGTTGCTTATCAGCTTAAGGAGATTTTGGGCTTAGACGATGGGGTTTTCTAAATATACAGTCACATCATCTACAAACAGACAATTTGACTTCCTCTCCTCCTATTTGAATACCCTTTATTTCTTTCTCTTGCCTGATTGTCCTGGCCAGAACTTCCAATACTGTGTTGAATAGGAGTAGTGAGAGAAGGCATCCTTGTCTTTGCCGGTTTTCAAAGAGAGTGCTTTCAGCTTTTGCCCATTCAATATGATCTTGGCTGTGGGTTTGTCATAAATAGCTCTTATTATGTTGAGATACGTTCCATCAATACCTAGTTTATTGAGAGTTTTTAGCATGAAGGGGTGTTGAATTTTATCGAAGGCCTTTTGTGCATCTATTGAGATAAACTTGTGGTTTTTCTCATTGGTTCTGTTTATGTGATCGATAGTACCGATTTGTGTATATTGAACCAACCTTGCATTCCAGGGATGAAGCCGACTTGATCATGAGGGATAAGCTTTTTAATGTGCTGCTGGATTCGGTTTGCCAGTATTTTATTGAGGATTTTTGCATCAGTGTTCATCGGGGATATTGGCCTGAAATTTTGTTTGTTTGTTGTGTGTCTGCCTAGTTTTGGTATCAGGATGATGCTGGCCTCATAAAATGAGTTACGGAGGAGTCCCTGTTTTTCTATTGTTTGAAGTAGTTTTAGAAGGAATGGTACCAGCTCCTCTTTGTACCTCTGGTAGAATTTGGCTATGAATCCGTCTGGTCCTGGGCTTTTTTTTTTGGTTGGTAGGCTATTACTGCCTCAATTTCAGAACTTTTTATTGGTATATTCAGGTTTTCTTCTTCTTTCTGCTTTAGTCTTGGGTGGGTGTATGTGTCCAGGAATTTATCCATTTCTTCTAGATTTTCTAGTTTATTTGCATAGAGGTGTTTATAGTATTCTCTGATGGTAGTTTGTATTTCTGTGGGATAAGTGGTAATATCTTCTTTATCATTTTTTATTGTACCTATTTGATTATTCTCTCTTTTCTTCTTTGTTAGTCTGGCTAGTAGTCTATTTATTTTGTTAATCTTTTCAAAAAGCCAGCTCCTGGATTCACTGATTTTTTTTTGAAGGGTTTTTCGTGTCTCTGTCTCCTTCAGTTCTGCTCTGATGCTAGTTATTTCTTGTCTTCTGCCAGCTTTTGAATTTGTTTGCTCTTGGTTCTCTAATTCTTCTAATTGTGATGTTAGGGTATTGATTTTAGATATTTCCTGCTTTCTCCTGTGTGCATTTAGTGCTATAAATTTCCCTCTAAACACTGCTTTGGTGGCGTCCCAGAGATTCTGATACATTTTGTATTTGTTCCTATTGATTTCAAAGAACTTACTTATTTCTGCCTTAATTTTGTTATTTACCCAGTTTTCTCAGTTTCCATGTAGTTGTGCAGTTTTGAGTGAGTTTCTTAATCCTGAGTTCTAATTTGGTTGCATTGTGGTCTGAGAGACTGTTATGATTTCTGTTCTTTTGCATTCGCTGATGAGTGGTTTACTTCCAATTATGTGGTCAGTTTTAGAATAAGTGTGATGTGGTACTGAGAAGAATGTATATTCTGTTGATTTGGGGTGGAGAGTTCCGTGCGTGTCTATTAGGTCCACTTAGTCCAGAGCTGAGTTCAAGTCCTGAATATCCTTGTTAATTTTCTGTCTCGTTGATCTGTCTAATATTGACAGTGGGGTGTTAAAGTCTCCCATTATTATTGTGTGGGAGTCTAAGTCTCTTTGTACATCTCTAAGAACTTGCTTTATGAATCTGGGTGCTCCTGTATTGGGTGTATATATATTTAGGATAGTTAACTCTTCTTGTTGCATTTATCCCTTTACCATTATGTAATGCCCTTCTTTGTCTCTTTTGATCTTTGTTGGCTATAAGTCTGTTTTATCAGAGACTAGGATTGCAACCCCTGCTTTTCTTTTGCCATTTGCTTGGTAGATCTTCCTCCATCCCTTTATTTTGTGCCTATTTTTGTCTTTGCACATGAGATGGGCCTCCTGAATACAGCACACCAGTGGTTCTTGACTCTATCCAATTTGCCAGTCTGTGTCTTTTAATTAGGGCATTTAGCCCATTTACATTTAAGGTTAATATTGTTATGTGTGAATTTCATCCTATCATTATTATTCTAGCTGGTTATTTTGCCAGTTAGTTGATTCAATTTCTTCATAGTGTTGATGGTCTTTACAGTTTGATGTGTTTTTGCAGTGGCTGGTACCAGTTTTTCCTTTCCATATTTAGTGCTTCCTTCAGGAGCTCTTATAAGGCAGGCCTGGTGGTGACAAAATCGCTCAGCATTTGCTTGTCCATAAAGGATTTTATTTCTCCTTTGCTTATGAAGCTTAATTTGACTGAATATGAAATTCTGAGTTGAAAATTCTTTTCTTTAAGAATGGTGAATATTGGCCACTACTCTCTTCTGGCTTGTAGGGTTTTTGCAGATAAATCTGCTGTTAGTCTGATGGGCTTCCCTTTGTGGATAACCCGACCTTTCTCTCTGGCTGCCCTTAACATTTTTTCCTTCATTTCAACCTTAGTGATTCTGATGATTATGTGTCTTTGGGTTGCTCTTCTAGAGGAGTATCTTTCTGATGTTCTCTGTGTTTCCTGAATTTCAATGTTGGCCTGTCTTGCTAGGTTGGGGAAGTTTTCATGGATAATATCCTGAAGAGTGTTTTCCAACTTGGTTCCATTCTCTCTGTCACTTTCAGGCACACCAATCAAATGTAGTTTTGTTCTTTTCACATATTCCCATATTTCTTGGAGGCTTTGCTCATTCCTTTTTTTCTCTAATCTTGTCTTCATGCTTTATATCATTTAGTTGATCTTCAGTCTCTGATGTCCTTTCTTCCGCTTGATTGATTCAGCTATTGATACTTGTGTATGCTTCACGAAGTTCTTGTGCTATGTTTTTCAGCTCCATCAGGTCATTTATGTTATTCTCTAAACTGGTTATTCTAGTTAGCAATTCCTCTAACCTTTTTTCAAGGTTCTTAGCTTCCTTGCGTTCGGTTATAAGATGCTCCTTTAGCTCAGAGGAATTTGTTTTTACCCACCTTCTGAAGCCTACTTCTGTTAATTTGTCAAACTCATTCTCCATCCAGTTTTATTCCCTTGCTGGCAAGGAGTTGTGATCCTTTGGAGGAGAAGAGGCCTTCTGGTGTTTAGAATTTTCAGCCTTTTTGCGCTGGTTTTTCCTCATCTTCCTGTATTTATCTACCTTTGGTCTTTGATGTTGCTTACTTTCAGATGGGGTTTCTGTGTGAATGTCCTTTTCGCTGCTGTTGATGCTATTCCTTTCTGTTTGTTAATTTTTCTTCTAACAGGCCCCCCTGCTTCAGGTCTGCTGGAGTTTGCTGAAGGTCCACTCCAGACTCTGTTTGCCTGGGTATCACCAGTGGATGCTGCAGAATAGCAAAGATTGCTGCCTGTTTTTTCCCCTGAATGCTTTGTCCCAGAGGGGTACCTACCAGATACCAGCCAGAGCTCTCCTGTATGAGGTGTTTGTTGACTCCTGCTGGGAGGTGTCTCCCAGTCAGGAGGCACGGGGGTCAGGGACCCACTTGAGACCGCAGTTTGTCCTTTATTTGAGCTCGAGCACTGTGCTAGGAGATCCTCTGCTCTCTTCAGAGCCAGCAGGCTGGAACATTTAAGTCTTCTGAAGCTGTGCCCTCAGCCATCCTTTCCCCCAGGTGCTCTGCCCCAGGGAGATGGGAGTTTTATCTATAAGCCCCAGACTGGGGCTGCTGCCTTTCTTTCAGATATGCCCTGCCCAGAGAGGAGTCTAGAGAGGCAGTCTGGCTACAGGAGCTTTGCTGAGCTGTGATGCCTCCACCCAGTTCCATCTTCCCAGTTGCTTTGTTTACGCTGTGAAGGGAAAATTGCCTAACCAAGCTTCAGTAATGGCAGGCACCTCTCCCCACACCAAGCTTGAGCTTCTCAGGTCGACATCAGACTGCTATGCTGGCAGCAATAATTTCAAGCCAGTGGATGTTAGCTTGTTGGCCTCCATGGGGGTGGGATCTGCTGAGGAAGACCACTTGGCTTCCTGGCTTCAGCCGCCTTTCCAGGGTAGTGAATGATTCTGTCTCATTGGTGTTCCAGGTGCCACTGGGGTATAAAAAAAACACTCCTGCAGCTAGCTCGCTGTCTGCCCAAATGGCCACCCAGTTGTGTGCCTGAAACCCAGGGCCCCGGAGGCATAGGCACCCGAGGGAATCTCCTGGTCTGCGGGTTGCGAATACCTTGGGAAAAGCGTAGTATCTGGGCTGGAGTGCACCATTCCTCAAGGCACAGTCCCTCAAGGCTTCTCTTGGCTAGGGGAGGGAGTTCCCCAAATCCTTGTACTTCCCAGGTGAGGCAACACCCCACCCTGCTTTGGCTCGTCCTCCATGGGCTGCACCCACTGTCTAACCAGTCCCAATGAGATGAGCCAGGTACCTCTGTTGGAAATGCAGAAATCACCCGTCTTCTGCATTGATCTCCCTGGGAGCTGCAGAATGGAGCTGTTCCTTTCGGCCGTCTTGCCAGTCACCAAACGTTTTTTTAGAAAGGACCAGGTTGTGAACATTTTAGGGTTTATGGGCCTAAAGTGAGGGTCTATATTTAAGGCTTTGTGAGTCTCACTTATTCAACTATCTATCTTTGTAGCATAAGGGGGTCACAGAGAATACATAAATGAATTTGTGTGACCATGTTCAAATAACATTTTATTTGAGCAGTGGGCTATGGGCTGTAGTTGGCCTAACGCTGCTTTAACAATTATATAAAGTCATAATTGAAATGCCTCTTTATTTCTAAAATATTTTCCTTTCCTCTAAGATACCATTTTTAAAATATTTTAATTTCATTCCTAAGTATTACCTATTTTTATATACCTATATATAGAACCTATAGAACCTATGTATTACTTATACATCTCTGCATATATATAACATAGATATATATCTAATCGATAGATAGATAGATAGATAGATAGATAGATAGATAGATAGATAGATATACATTTTTTGAGACACATGGTCTCACTCTGTTGCCCAGGGTGGGATGCAATGGTGCAATCTCACCTCACTACAGCCTCAAGCTACCAGGCTCAGGCAGTCTACCCACTTCAGCCCCCCAAGTAGCTGGGACTACAGGCATGTGCCACCCTGTCTAGATAATTTTTGTATTTTTTGTAGATAAGGGATTTTGCCATGTTGCCCAGACTGGTCTCAAACTGCTGAGCTAAAGCAATCCACCCACTTCGGCCTCCCAAAGTGCTGGGATTATGGGCATGTGAAAAAAAAAGCAAAAATTAGCCAGACATGGTGACACGTGCCAGTAATCCCAGCTATTCAGAAAGCTGAGGTGGGAGAATTGCTTGAGCCCAAGAGGTTGAGGCTGCAGTGAGCCATGATTGCACCTCTGCACTCTAAACTGGGCAACAGAGTGTCGAGACCCTATCTCAGAAAATACATATATAAAAAGAATATTCTGTAATATATTCAAGAATTACCCTATTGTTGCCTGTATACGTTTTTCCCCTTTCTGTTGTTTTTGTTATTGCCACAGACAAGAATTTTGTTTATATGACATTGTATATATGTAATTTTGCAGGGCAGAAAACCAAACTGGCCTCCTAGGCATGCAACCCTGAGCTCAGAAGGGTTCCACACTGGTTTAAGTAGACTATTGCTATCTTGAAATTGTTAATACATTTGAATGAAGGACCCTGCATTTTTCTTTTTCTTATTTTGTATAAATTTAAGGGTTGAGGTACAAGTGCAATTTTGTTACAAAAATATATTTCATAGTGGTGTAGTCTGGGCTTTTAGTGTATCTATAACTGGTATAATGTTCATTATACCCATTAAGTCATTCTCATCATTCACCACCCTGCTTGCAGTTATGATTCTTCATTGTCTATCCTCTATGTCCATTGTCCACACTCTATGTCCATGTGTACACATTATTTAGCTCCCACTTATAAGAAAGAAGATGCAGTATTTGTCTGTTTCTGAATTATTTCACTTAAAATAATGACCTTCACTTCCACCCGTGTTGCTGCAAACATACATGATTTCATTTTTTAAATGACTGAAAAGTATTTCCTTGTGTGTATGTATCACATTTTCTTCATCCAGTCATCTGTTGATGGACATTTAGGTTGATTCTTTATCTTTCCTATTGTGAATAGTGCTGTGATAAACATACAAGTGCAGGTATCTTTTTGATAAGATGATTTCTTTTCCTTGGGGTAGATATCCAGTAGTGATATTGCTGGATCAAATGGCAGTTATATTTGTAGTTCTTTGAGAAATACTCATTCTGTTTTCCATAGAGGTTGTACTATTTACATTCCCACCAACGTTCTATAGGTATTCCCTTTTCTCTGCATCCCCATCAACATCTGTTTTTTTGTCTTTTTAATAATAGCCATGCAAATTATGTACCCAGTCTTGCTTAGAAATGAAAATTTTTGGGCCAAAGGCTATGTGCATTCTGATTTTAATAAAACATTGCAGTTTTTATAGTATATTTACACCCTGCCAACAGTTATGACAGTTCTCTTTCCCTCAAATAGGATGCTATTGAAAAAAATACATTTTCCATGTTTTCATAGGCTGCTTATTCAAATATATAAACTTGTGTTTTACTTCATGAGTTAAAAATCAGACTTAATTTTCATCCAAACCTCCATTTCCAACTTATAACATAAAATTCTATCTAGTCACACTCTTGAAAATGGCAGATAGGAGGCAGGACTAAATTGCAGCTCCCACTTGGACAGACAGAGCAGTGTGTGGAGACTTACATGTGAACTTTTGCTCCACGAACTACTGCAGGAATATACCAGGAAAGCTGAGAGAACCCACAGACCCTCTGAAGGAAGTAGATTGCTCCTACAGGACCTGGGAGACAGTCCAAATACAGTGAGTGCCCAAATTGTGAAAGTGGGAAAGGAGGATGGTCCACCCCCAAACACACACAGGGGAACCTGAAGTTCCAGATCATGGGGGAAGGATTTGACCTTACCTGGAGCTGAGTCATCTTAGAGAGCAGCGTGAAATACAGGGGTAGAGGAGGCTGCGGGAGAACCCCTGTGGGCTCTCTGGTCCCCCGGGAAGCCATTTTTGACTTGTCTCACAGGGGTCCTTCCAGAGGGCTGCCATAGAAACTGGGAAAGACCACAGGGAGAAGGAAACCTCCAGCAGAACTTTGTAACAATTCCAACCAAATGCGAAGTCTCCTGGCCAGAACTTGAGGGATAGCATGAATCCGGTGTTCAGGCTCAACAAGCAAGGAGGTGTGAAAGCCCTCCTTGCTTTCTCAGCGGGGAGGCTGATAGCCTCGGGCACGTTCTCAGCTCAGCTCGCCCACTGCCTGGAAACAAACTTAGTGCTATCCCAGGGCACAGTGGGAGTGACACCAGTCTTTTGGGTTGCATGGGAGCTTGGTAAGGCCTGTGACTGTCAGCTTTTCCCCACTTCCCTGACAACCTGTATGACACAGCAGAGACAGCCATAATCCTCCTGGGAACATAACTGCATTGCGGCAGCAAGCCCCACCCAAGGAGAATCTGAGTTTAGACACGCCTAACCCTGCTCCCACCTGATGGTTCTTCCCTAGCCACCCTGGTAGCTGAAGACAAAGGTCATACTCTGTTGGCTGTTCTTGGGCCCCACTCACTGCCAGATCCTCCCCTGCTACTACAGTTGATTCTCTCTTGAAAATGCTACCTCCTGACATGAGGCCAACCAACACAAAACTAGTGTATTAAATGACTGCAACTAAGGACCCTTACAGAGTCCATTTCATTCCCTTGCCATCTCCATGGCTGGCATCCACAGCTGAGAGACCTGAAGAAAGTTCATATTACAGATATCTGTGCAGACACCCCCCAGTACCAGCCCGGAGCCTGGTAATCCTGCTGTGTGGCTAGATCCAGAAGAGAACAGTCATTACAGTTCAGCTCTCAGGAAGCCACATCCCTAGGAAAAGACGGAGAGTACTACATCAAGGGAATAGCCCATGAGACAAAAGAATCTGAACAGCAGCTTTGAGTGCCAGATCTTCCCTCTGACATAGCCTACCCAAATGAAAAGGAACTAGAAAAACAATTCTGGTAATATGGCAAAAGAAGATGGCACCCCCACCAAAAAATCACACTAGCTCACCAGCAATGAATCCAAACCAAGAAGAAATCCTTGATTTGCCTGAAAAGGAATTCAGAAGGTCAATTATTAAGCTAATCAAGGAGGCACCTGAAAAAGGTGAGCTCCAATTTAAGGAAGTAAAAAAAAGATAGAAGATATGAGGGGGAAAATCTTCAGTGAAATAGATAGCATAAATAAAAAACAATGACAACTTTAGGAAATAAAGGACACAGAGGAATGCCAAATGTACTGGAAAGTGTCAGCAATAGATCTAAGAAGCGGAAGAAAGAACTTCAGAGCTTGAAGACAGGGTTTTAAAATTAACCCAAGTCAACAAAGACAAAGAAAAAAGAATTTTAAAAAATGAACAAAGCCTCCAAGAAATTTGGGGTTATGTTAAATGACCAAACCTAAGAATAATTGACATTCTGAGGAAGACAAGAAGTCTAAAAGTTTGGAAGACATATTTGGGGGAATAATCAAGGAAAACTTCCCCAGCCTTGCTAGAGATCTAGACATCCGAATACAAGAAGCTCAAAGAATACCTGGGAAATTCAACACAAAAAGATCATTGCCTAGGCACATTGTCATCAGGTTAACTAAAATCAAGACGAAGAAAAGAATCTTAAGAGCTGTGAGGTAAAAGCACCAGGTAAACTATAAAGGACAACCTATCATTTTAACAGCAGATTTCTTAGCAGAAACCCTGCAAGCTGAAAGGGATTAGGGCCCTATCTTCAGCCTCCTTAAACAAAACAATTATGAGCCAAGAATTTTGTTTCCTAATGTAAATCACGAGTTAATGAGTGCAGCACACCAACATGGCACATGTATACATATATAACAAACCTGTACCTTGTGCACATGTACCCTAGAACTTAAAGTATAATAAAAAAAAGAAAAATAATACATACATCCTTGCTTCTGAGTAGATTAGTGAATAGTCTGTGTTCCCACTACTGATCGTATAAATATTTTTAGCAAAATGAAATAAATGAATAAAAATTCATAAATATTTTCAGCCAAAAAAAAAAAAATTTGTTTCCAGTGAAACTAAGTTTAATAAATGAAGGAAAGATACAGTCCTTTTCAGACAAACATGCTGAGAAAATTTGCCACTACCAAGCCCCTAAAAGCACTGCTAAAAGGAACTCTAAATCTTTTTTTTTTTTTTTTT
>NW_012123931.1:936213-965099 GCF_000951035.1 Colobus angolensis palliatus | reverse complement strand
TCAAAAAAAAAAAAAAAGAGACAGCAGCACAGTAATAGTGGGGGACTTCATTACTCCACTGACAGCACTAGACAGGTCATGAAGACAGAAAGTCAACAAGGAAACCATGTGTTTAAACTATACCCTAGAACAAAGGGACTTAACAGATATTTCTACCCAACAGCCACAGAATATACATTCTATTGATCAGTTGCATGGAACTTTCTCCAAGATAGACCATATGATAGGCCACAAAACAAATCTCAATAAATTTAAGAAAATTGTAATTATATCATGTACTCTCTTAGACCACAGTGGAATAAAATTGGAAATCAACTCCAAAAGGAATGTTCAAAACCGTGCAAATACATGGAAATTAAATAACCTGCTCCTGAATGATCATTGGATCAACAATGAAATCAAGATGGAAATTAAAATATTCTTTGAAATGAAAAATGGCCGGGTGCGGTGGCTCAAACCTGTAATCCCAGCACTTTGGGAGGCCGAGACAGGCGGATCACGAAGTCAGGAGATCGAGACCATCCTGGCTAACACGGTGAAACCCCGTCTCTACTAAAAAATACAAAAAACTAGCCGAGGGAGGTGGCGGGCGCCTGTAGTCTCAGCTACTCAGGAGGCTGAGGCCGGAGAATGGCGTAAACCCGGGAAGTGGAGCTTGCAGTGAGCTGAGATCCGGCCACTGCACTCCAGCCTGGGCGACAGAGTGAGACTGCGTCTCAAAAAAAAAAAAAAAAAAAAAGAAATGAAAAATAACAGTGACACAACCTATCAAATCCTCTGAGATACAGCAAAGGTGGTGCAAAGAGGAAAGTTCATAGTCTTAAATGCCTTCATGAAAAAGTCTGAAAGAGCACAAATAGACAATCTAAGATCACACCTCAATGAACTAGAGAAGCAAGAACAAACCAAACCCAAACCCAGCAGAAGAAAAGAAATAACCAAGATAAGAGGAGAAGTAAATGAAATAGAAACCAAAAAAAAAAAAAAAACCAATACAACAGATAAATGAAACAAAACGCTGGTTCTTTGAAAAGATAAATAAAATTCATAGACCATTAATTCTATTGATTGGGAAGATCCAAATAAGCTCAATCACAAAACGGGAGATATTACAACTGACACCACAGAAATACAAAAGATCATTCAAGGGTACTATGAACACCTTTACGTTCATAAACTAGAAAACCTAGAGGAGATGGATACATTTCTGAAAAGATACAACCCTCCTAGCTTAAATCAGGAAGAATTAGAAAGCTGAACAGACAAATAACAAGCAGCGAGATTTAATGGTGATTTTAAAAATTACCAACAACAACAGAAAAGTCCAGGACCAGACAGATTCACAGCTGAATTCTATCAGACATTCAAAGAAGAATTGGTACCAATTCTAGTAACAGTGTTCCACAAGATAGAGAAAGAGGGAATCCTCCCTAAATCATTCTGTGAAGCCAGTATCACTCTAATATCAAAACCAGGAAAGAACCTAACAAAAAAGAAAACTACAGACAAATATCCCTGATGAACAGACCAATATCCCTGATATTTAGTAGACCTGAGCATCTGATTTTGGTATCCATCTGGGAATAGTGAAACCATCCCCAAACAAATATCAAGGGTGACTGTATATGTAATACACACACATGCATTTATATACCCATATATATGTATGCATGTGTATATACATATATATTTTCTAGCTCTGTTCATTGACGAGGCATGAAAAGAATGCCCAACTCAGTAGCAAAGAGCAGCTCTAGTGCTTATTGATTTGGGGTTTGAAATACCTTTTCTCAGTAAAAGAAACAAGAACTTCTTGGGGAAATGGCTAATTCCTGATCTGAGTGACTAAATATAGCTCACTTAATTAATTAATTATTTAATTAATTCCAGCTATGAATGTCTAAAAATAGCTCTAAATTTAGACCATGTACCTTCCAAATAGAGGAGATGAAAAGTTAATGAATTATGTCTTCCTATTTATTATGCTAAAGAAAAATCTTAGTTCCTAAATGGACCAAGCATCTTTTCTTGTACTTTTACAAATCTTCTAAATGATCCTAGTGGACCACCCCACCATCCCAAGCAAACTTAACTGTGATAAAAGTTAGGAATCCTGGGAGAGATACTTTTACGTTTCACATTTACCAATGACGGACTTGAGCTTAGAGTTGCTGAAATTTGTTCCAGTTTTAAGAAGAAAATATTTGATCTGACAGCATTATTCACAAAGCCATTTACCTGACAGATACTTCTCATATTCCTAGGTTGGGAGTTACAATGCCTTCACTTCTTCTTTTTATGCTAGAAAAATTATCTGCCAGAAGGAATCAAAATAAAAGTTTCTGTGTTAAAAACTGCGCTCTCTAAGCAGCTCCTGTTTTTGCACTGTGAGGAAAATATAGCTCTCAGAGCTTGACTTCTCTGACATTCTATAATTATTTATTGCATGAATTAAAATCTAGTGCTTTTTTTCTTGACAGGGGCTATTTTATTTGTTGTACTTCTGTGAAGGCAGGGAATGAGATGGGTGTAGCTCATATTACCAAAGCATCACCTTGATTTGGCATTCTTCCTTGAAGGATAGGATCAGAATTGATTTACCTGAGGGTGAAATACAAGCCTCTTGTATTCTGTGAATTAAAATGGTCCTTGTGCCTCCCTCAGTACTGATTTTCAGTCCAATGTCAGCATTCTTGGTAAGAATAGTGCTAAATTCATATATACCTGTTGCTGTGGCTGGATATTTAGTTACATGGTACGCAGACATTGGCTACTTACCTATCACACAGTGAAGTTCACTGCCAATCATCTTCCACATAAGGTCAGTAACTTTAATTGGATGTGACTCTAGCCCATATTTGATTGGAAGGTAAAAGAAGTATGCTGCCATTACTCAATTTTTTTTATTTTTAATATTCTCTTTTTCCATTTGTTAGATTGAGATATACTATCGATAAGTGAATAGTAGTAATAGTTGACCATTTATTGAATGTCTACTTTAGTGTGTGGTGTCAGGATTGTTATAGTAATCATTTCAAACCTCCCAAAGCTCTGAAAGGAAATATATATTGTCCTGACTTTTAAGATGAAGAAACTGAGATTCAGAGAAGTTAAATGACCTCCCCAGGGTTTATACATATGGTATGTGCTGGAGCCAGAATTCAAGTATAGGTACTTCTGATTTTAGAGTTTTTATTTCTATTCTTTGACTTATCAAAGTAAGCTTCATGTAAATAGCTGAGGCTTAAACTGAAGTTCACCAGTACCTTTTTCAGTTGCATTTGTTGTTGTATTCTTTGAAAAATTTTAACATTTACATAAATTTTTAGATGAAATTGTATTCTAGGAATATAGTCTTTTGTGAATAGAACTTTCTTATTTAAATTGAAGCTGGGCATGGTGGGCTCACACCTGTAATATTACCAAGCACTTTGGGAGGCTGAGGTAGGAGGATCACTTGAGCCCAGGAGTTCAAGAACAGTGTGGGCAACATAGCGAGACCCTGTCTTTTCAAAAAAAAAAATTAAAAATTAAATTGACTAATATGGTATGAATGCAAAAGCATAAGATTTGAAGATTAAAGGCTTAGGTTTCAAGTTCCATAGTACAAATTACCAACTGTATGACCTTGGGAAGGTCGCCTAACTATCTTGAGCCTTAGATTTTGCATTTTTTTAGTTTTAATTTTTGTGGGCACATAGTAGGTGTATATGTTTATGGGTATATGAGATATTTTGATACAGGTATATAATGCATAATAATCACCTCAGGGTAAATGGGATGTCCATCACCTGAAGCATTTATCCTCTCTTTGTGTCACAAAGAATCCAATTATACTCCTTTAGTTATTTAAAAATATACAATAAATTGTTGACCTTAGTCACTCTGTTATGGTATCAAATACTAGATCTGATTCATTCTATCTAACTATATTTTTGTACTTATTAACGACTCCCACTTCCCCACTACCCTTCCCAGCCTCTGATAACCGTCAATCTACTGTCTCCATGAATTCAGTTGTTGTAATTTTTAGCTCCCAAACATAAGTGAAAACAAGGAAAGTTTGTCTTACTTCACCTGGTTTATTTCACTTGACATAATTGACCTCCAGTTCCACCTGTGTTGTTGCAAATGCTAAGATCTCATTCCTTTTTATTGGTGAATGTATTCCACTCTATATATATACCACATTTTCTTTATCTGTTTATCTCTTGGTGGACACTTAGGTTGCTTCCAAATCTTGGCTGTTATGAATAGTGCTGCAATAAACATGGGAGAACAGATACCTCTTCGATATGCTGATTTTTCTTTTGGGTATATACCCACCAGTGGGATTGCTGGATCATATGGTAGCTCTGTTTCTAGTTTTTTGAGAAAGCTTGAAACTGTTCTTCTTAGTGGTTATACTAATTTATAGTACATTCCCACCAATAGTGCATGAGGGTTCCCTTTTCTCCACATCCTCACCAGCATTTGTTACTGCCTTTTGGATAAAAGCCATTTTAACTGGGGTGAGATGATATCTCATTGTAGTTTTGATTTGCATTTTTCTGTTATCAGTGATGTTGAGCACCTTTTCAAACACCTGTGTGCCATTTGTATGTCTTCTCTTGCAAAATGTCTATTCAGATCTTTTGCCCATTTTTAAATTAGATTATTAGATTTTTTTTTTCCCACAGAGTTCTTTGAGCTCTTATATATTCTGGTTGTTACACCTTTGTCAGATGGATAGTTTGTAAATATTTTCTCCCATTCTGTGGGTTGTTTCTTCACTTTGTTGATTCTTTCCTCTGCTATGCAGAAGCTTTTTAACTTGATGTGATCCCATTTGTCCATTTTTTGCTTTGGTTGCCCATGCTTATGGGATTACACTCAAGATTTTTTTTTCTTTTTTTTTTGAGTCGGTGTCTCACTCTGTTGCCCAGGCTGGAGTGCAGTGGCTCAGTCTCGGCTCATCGCAACCTCCGCCTTCCAGGTTCAAGCAAATCTCTTGCCTCAGCCTCCTGAGTAGCTGGGACTACAGGCACATGCCACCATGTCTGGCTAATTTTTTTATTTTTGGTAGAGACAGGGTTTCATTATGTTGACCAAGCTGGTCTCAAATTCCTGACCTCGTGATCTGCCCGCCTTAGCCTCCCGAAGTGCAGGGATTACAGGAGTGAGCCACCACACCTGGCCTACACTCAAGAAATCTTTGCTCAGTCCAATGTACTGGAGAATTTCTTTAGTGTTTTCTTGTAATAGTTTCATAGCTTGAGGTCTTAGATTTAAGTCTTCAATTCCCTTTGATTTGATTTTTGTATATGACAAGAGATAGGTTATTTCATTCTTTTGAATATGGATATCCAGTTTTTTCAGCACCATTTATTGAAGGGACCATCTTGAGACTATCTTTTCCTCAATGTATATTCTTGGTGACATTGTCAAAAATGAGTCC
The DNA here is from genome assembly GCF_000951035.1 of Colobus angolensis palliatus. Classification (NCBI taxonomy): domain Eukaryota; kingdom Metazoa; phylum Chordata; class Mammalia; order Primates; family Cercopithecidae; genus Colobus; species Colobus angolensis. The sequence continues at coordinate 959,662 of NW_012123931.1, read as the reverse complement.
TCTGTAGATGTAAAGATTTGTTTCCAGATTCTCTATTCTATTCCACTGGACTATGTGTCTGTCTTTATGTAAGTACCATGCTATTTTGGTTACTATAGCTTTGTAGTATACTTTTGAGGTCAGATAGCATGACTCCTTCTGTTTCATTATTTTTGCTCAGAATAGCTTTGGCTATTTTGCATCCTTTGTACTTCCATATAGGTTTTAGAATTGCTTTTTCAATTTCTGTGAAATAGAAAAATACTTATTTCATTGGTATTTTGATAGAGATTACATTGAAACTGTAGATTACTTCAGATAGTATAGACATTTTAACAATATTCTTTCATTCCATTAACATGGAATACCTTTCCATTTATTTGTGTCTTCTTCAGTTTCTTACATCAGTGTTGTATAGTTTTCATTGTAGAGATCATTTATTTCTTTGGTTAATTTCTAGGTGTTTTATTTTCTTTGAAGCTATTGTAAATACGATTAGTTTCTTGACTTTTTCAGATTGTTTGCTGTCGGGATGTGGAAATGCTAGTGATTTTCATATGTTGATTTTATATCCTGCAGTTTTACTGAATTTGTTTATTAGTTCTAATAGTTTTTTGGTGGAGTCTTTAGGTTTTTCCAAACATAAGATCGTGTCATCTGCAAATAAGGATAATTTGACATTTTATTTTTCAATTTGGATGCCCTTCATTTCTTTCTCTTGTCCAGTTGGTCTAGGTAGGACTTCCAGGAGTATGTTAAATAACAGTGGTGAAAGTGGGTATCCTTGTTTTGTTTCAGTTCTTAGAGGAAAGGCTTTTAGCATTTCTCTGTTCAGTATACTAGCTCTGTGTCTGTCATACATGTTTTTTATTGTGTTGAGGTATGTTCTTTCTATACACAGTTTTTTGAAGGTTTTTATCATGAATAAACGTTGAATTTTATCAAATGCTTTTTCAGACCAGGCACGGTGGCTCACACCTGTAATCCTGGCACGTTGGGAGGCTGTGGCAGGCGGATTGCCTGAGCTCAGGTGTTTGAGACCAGCCTGGGCAACATGGTAAAACCCCTTCTCTACTAAAATACAAAAGCTTAGCTGGGCATGGTGATGTGAGCCTGTAGTTCCAGCTAGTCGGGAGGCTGAGGTACGAGAATGGCTTGAACCTGGGAGGCAGAGGTTGCAGTGAGCTGAGATCACACCACTGCACTCCAGCCTGAGCAACAGAGTGAGACTCTGTCTTGCTTTTTCAGCATCCATTAAAATGATTATGTTGTTTTTGTCCTTCATTCTGTTGATATGATGTATCACATTGCTTTGCATATGTTGAACCATCCTTGCATCCTTAGGATAAATCTCATTTGGTCATGATGAATGATCTTTTTAATGTGTTGTTGAATTCCATTTGCTTGTATTTTGTCGAGGATTTTTATATCAATGTTCATCAGGGATATTGACCTATAGTTTTCTTTTTGTGTGTCTTTGTCTGGTTTTGATATCAGGATAATACTGACCTCCTAGAATGAGTTTGAAAATATTCTCTTCTCCTCCACTTTTTAGAATAGTTTGAGTAAGATTGATATTACTTCTTTAAATATCTGGTTAAACTCAGCAGTGAAGCCCTCAGGTCCTGGACTTTTTATTTTCTGGGAGACTTTTTGTTATGGCTTTAATCTCATTAGTTGTTATTGGTCTCTTCAGATTTTAGATTTCTTCATAGTGCAGCCTTGGTTGGTTGTATATGTGTAGGAATTTACTTATTTCTGCTAGGCTTTCCAATTTATTGACATGTAGTTGCTCATGGTAGCCTCTAATGATCCTTTAAATTTCTGTGGTATTGGTTGTAATGTCCCCTTTTTCATCTCTGATTTTATTTATTTGGGTCTTTTTCTTCTTAGTCTGACTAAAGGTTTGTTGATTTTGTTTATCTTTTCAAAAAACAAACTTCTCATTTCACTGATTATATTATTTTCTTTCAATTCCATTCATTTCTGCTGTGATCTTTGTAATTTCTTTTCTTCTACTAATTTGGGGTTTGGCTTGTTCTTGCTTTTCTAGTTCTTTAAGATGTAGCTATAGGTTTTTTATTTTAAGTTTTTCTACTTTTTTGATATAAATGCTTATAGGTATAAACTTTCCTCTTAGTACTGCTTTCACTATATCCTTATAATATATTATAACACTATAGGTCTTGTTATATTGTGTTTCCATTATAATATTTTCAAGAATTTTTTTTTTTATGTGTGGAGATGGGGTCTTGCTTTCCTTTTCAGACTAGCCTCAAACTCCTGGCTTCAAGGGGTCCTTCTATCTTAGCCTCCCAAAGTACTAGGATTACAGGCATGAGCCACCACACACAGCTGTTTCAAGAAAATTATTGATTTTTTTCTCAACTTCTTCATTAACCCACTGGTCATTCAGGACCATGTGGTTTAATTTCTATGTGTTTGTATAGTTTCCAAAATTCCTCTTACTGATTTCTAGTTTTATTCTAGTTTTGTCAGAGAGGACTATTGATATAATTTCAGGTTTTTGAAGTTTTTAAGACGTTTTGCGGTCCAACACTTGATCTGTCCATGAGAATGATCCATGTGCTAAGGAGAAGAATGTGTATTCTTCAGCCATTGGATGAAATGTTCTGTAAATATCTATTAGGTCCATTTTGTTTATGGTTTAGATTAAATCCAGTGTTTCTTTGTTGATATTCTGTCTGGATGATCTGTCCAGTGCTAAAAGTGGGGCGCTGAAGTCTCCAGCTGTTACTGTATTGGGGTCTGTCTCTCTCTTTAGTTCTAATCATAGTTGCTTTACATATCTGTGTGCTCCAGTATTCAGTGCATATATATTTATAATTGTTATATTGTTTTACTGAATTGACCCTTTTATTATTGTATAATGACATTATTTGTCTCTGCAGTTTTGTCTTGAAATGTATTTTTTTCTGATACAAGTATAGCTACTTGTACTCTTGTTTGGTTTCCATTTTCACGTAGTATGTTTTTCCATCCCTTTATTTTCAGTCTGTGTGTCTTTATAGGAGAAGTGTGTTTCTTGGAGGCAACAAATAGTTGGATCTTCTTGTTTTAATCCATTCAGCCATTACATGTCTTTTGATTGAAGAGCTTATTCCATTTATATCCAGTTACTGATAAGTAAGGACTTATGCCATTTTGTTATTTGTTTTCTGGTTACTTTGTGGTCTTTTCCTTCTTTTCTTCCTTCCTCGTAGTGAAGGTAATTTTTCTTTAGCAACGTGATTTGATTTCTTGCTTTTATTTCTATGAATCCGTTGTGTGGTTTTTGGTTTGAGGTTACCACGAAGCTTGCAATTGATATTTTATAACCCGTTATTTTAAACTGATGACAACTTAACAGCAATTGCATAAAAAAACTAAATAACAAGCAAAGGGAAAACTAATAAAAACTTTACATTTTAACTTCATCCCTCTGCTTTTTCACTTTTTGTACTATGTCTTAAAACATAGTTATTTTTTATTGGTTCATCTTTTAGTCTTTCTACTCACAATATGAATACTTTACATACCACAATTACAGTGTTATAATAGTCTGTGTTTTTCTGTGTGCTTACTATTACCAGTGAGTTTTGCACCTTCGGATGATTTCATATTGCTTATTAACATCCTTTTCTTTCACGTTGAAGAATTTGTTAGCATTTCATATAGGAAAGGTCCTGTGTTGATGAAATTCCTCAGCTTTTGTTTTTCTGGGGAAGTCTTTATTTCTCCTTCATGTTTGAAGGATATTTTTGCTGGATATAATATTCTCAAATAAAGGGTTTTTTCCTTCAACTCTTTAAATAAATAACAAAATGCCACTGTCTCCTGGCCTTTAAAGATTCCACTGAAAAGTGTGCTGCCACAGACATATTGGAGCTCCATTTTATGTTATTTCTTTTTTCTTGCTTTTAGAATGCTATTTTATTTATTTAGACAGAGCCTCACTCTGTCACCCAGGCTAGAGTGCAGTGGTACAATCTCGGCTTCCTGCAACCTCTGCCTCCCAGGTTCAAGCAATTCTCGTGCCTCAGCTCCCTGAGTAGCTGGGATTACAGGTGTGCACCACCATGCCAGCTAATTTTTGTATTTTTAGTAGAGACAGGGTTTTGCCACGTTGGCCAGACTGGTCTCGAACTCCTGGCCTTAGGTGATCTGCCTGCCTTGGTCTCCCAAAGTGCTGGAATTACAGGCATGAGTCACTGTGCCTGGCCTCTATAGAATGCTTTTTAAAATCCTTGACCTTTGGGAGTTTGTGTATTAAATGTCTTGATATAATCTTATTTGGGTTAAATCTAGTTCTATAACTTTTTTGTACTTGATTGTTGATATCTTTCTCTAGGTTTCCCAAGTTCTGTTATTATCCCTTTGAATAAACTTTCTGCCTAGTCTTTCTCTCTACCTTCTCTTTGTCTCCTCTGACTGTTTTCAAATAGCCTGTCTTCAGGGTCACTAATTCTTTCTTCTGCTTGATCATTTCTGCTGGTAAGAGACTCTGATTCATTCTTCAGTAGGTCAGTTGCATTTTTCACCTCCAGAGATTCTGCTTGATTATTATTTATTTATTTATTTTGAGATGGGGTCTTGCTCTGTCACCCAGGCTGGAGTGCAGTGGTGCAACCTTGGCTCACTGCAAGCTCCGCCTCCTGGGTTCACTCCATTCTCCTGTCTCAGCTACTGATTAGCTGGAATTATAGGTGCCTGCCATCATACCCAGCTAATTTTTTGTATTTTTAGTCAAGACAGGGTTTCAACGTGTTAACCAGGATGGTCTCGATCTCCTGACCTTGTAGATCTGCCTGCCTTGGCCTCCCAAAGATTATTTTTCATTATTTTCATCTCTTCGCTAAATGTATCTGATAGAATTCTGAATTCCATCTCTGTGTTATCTTGAATTTCTTTGAGTTTCATCAAAACAACTATTTTGAATTCTCTGCCGGAAAGGTCACTTACCTCTGTTTCTCCAGGATTGGTCCCTGGTGCCTTATTTAGTTCATTAGGTGAGATCATTGGGTGTTTGTAGGTGTCTGGGCATTGAAGAGTTAGGTATTTATTGTAGTCTTCACAGTGTAGGCTTGTTTGTCCCCGTTCTTCTTGGGAATGCTTTCCAGGTATCCAAAGGGACTTGGGTGTTGAAACCTAAGTTATTGGCCACCACAGTTATATCTGCATTTGGGGGAACCCCAAGCCCAGTAACACTATGGCTCTTGTAGATTCGTAGAGGTACTGCCTTGGTGGTCTTGGATAAGATCCAGAATTTTCTGGACAACCAGGCAGAAATTCTTGTTCTCTTCCCTTATTTTCTCCCAAACAAATGGAGTCTCTCTCTCTGTGCTGAGCTGCTTGCAGCTAGATGAAGGTTGACACAAGCACCCCTGTAGCCCCCACCACTGGGCCTCTGCTAGGTCAGACCTGAAGCACAGATTACTGTGTCTCTCCCACGGCCTGCAGTAACCACTCCCTGGCTACCACCTTTGTTTGCTGAAGTCTCCCTAGGGCTGTACAATCAGCAGGTGGCAAAACCGGCCAGGGTTATGTATCTCCCTTCAGTGCAGCAAGTTCTGCCTGACCCGAGCAGGTCCAGATGTGCCATCCAGGAGCCAGGGCCTAAAGTCAGAAACATTAGGAATCAACCTAGTGCTCTGTTCTACTGTGGTTGAGTTGACACCCAAACCACAAGACAAAGTCCTTCCCACTCTTCCCTCCCCTCTCTATAGTCATAGAAGTCTCTTTCTGTGGCCGCTACCACCCTAGGCCCATGGTGAGTACTGCCTGGCTACTGCCAGTGTTCACTCAAGGCCCAAGGGCTCTTCATTCAGTTTGTGGTGTGTGCTGCCTGACTTGGGCCTTTCCATTCAGGACAGTGGCTCCCCTGTGGCCCAGGTCAGGTTCAGAAATACCATCCAAGAGCCAAGGCCTGGAATCAGGGACCTCAAGAACCCATTATTGCTCTACCTGACTGTGGTCAAGCTGATACCTAAGCTGCAAAACAAAGTTCCCTTACTCTTCCCTCCCCTTTTCTCAAGCAGAAGTAGTCTCTCCCGTAGCCACCACAGCTGGGAATGTACTGTATCCCATCTGAAGCCATCATGTCTCTGAGTCTCACCCAAGGCCCTTGGCGAGTGCTTCCTGGCTACCACTGCTAACTCGTCAGGGCCCAAGTACTCTTTTGTCAGCAGATGACAAATCCTTCCAGGACTGGGTCTTTCCCTTTAAGGTAGCCCATTCCATTTTTGCCCAGGATATGTCTTAAAATACTATCCAGGAGCTAGGGCCTGGAATGGGAGCCTCAGGATTCTGCCCAGTTATTCTGTCCTACTATGGCTGAGCTGGTTGCCAAGTTGCAAGACAAAGTCCTCTTTTTTTTTTTTTTTTTTTTTTTTGAGACAGGGTCTTGCTTTTTCACCCAGGCTAGAGTACAGTAGCATGAAATCATAGCTCAATGCAGCCTTGACTTTTGAAACTCAATCGATCCTGCCTCCTCAGCCTCCCGAGTAGGTGGGACTACAAGTGTGTGCCACCACACCCAGCTAATTTTTGTATTTTTTGGTAGAGACAGGCTTTCACCGTGTTGCCCAGGCTAGTCTCGAACTCCTGGGCCCAAGCAATCCTCCTGCCTCAGCCTCCCTAAAGCACTGGGATTATAGGTATGAGCCACTGTGCCTGGCACAGAGTCCTCTTTACTCTTCCCTCCCCTTTATTCAAGCATAGGGAAGGAGTCTGTACCAGAGTTGTGAGCTGCCTGGGGTTGGGGGCGGTGGGTGGAAACACTCCCTTGGCTGCCCTGGCTGGTCTCATAGGTCACGTTCTTCCCAAGTTCACTGACTCCGAGCCCAGCACAACACCAGGACTTGCCCAGGAAATGCAGTTCTTGTGGCTTAAACCTCCTTTCAAGTTTATTTAGGTCCCCAGAACACTTTAACCTGCAGTAACAAGGCTTGCTGGAGCTCAAGTTCCGACTGCTAGGATGGGCAATTCCCTGCTCTCCAAGGCTAGTCTAAATGCTCTCTCTGTGGGGGCAAGCTGAATTCTGTCCTGTTGCTTTCCACTGTAACTGGCTAGCACTGATTTCCAATGCAAAGTCCCTCTGTCACTGTGCTTCCTGTCTCCCAAGTGCATAGACTCTCTGTCTGCACCACAGGGTGACTGCCGGGGGATGAGGGAGGAGTGGCATCAGCATTTCAAAACTGTCTTTCCTACCTCTTCAGTGCCTTTTTCAGTGATATGAAGTTAAAACCAGGTACTGTGGTGATTCACCAACTTTTGGTTCTTTTTTTTTATACTTTAAGTTCTAGGGTACATGTGCACAACGTGCAGGTTTGTTACATATGTATACATGTACCATGTTGGTGTGCTGCACCCATTAACTCGTCATTTACATTAGGTATATCTCCTAATGCTATCCCTCCCCTTCTCCCCTCCCCACAATAGGACCTGGTGTGTGATATTCCCCTTCCTATGTCCAAGTGATCTCATTGTTCAATTCCCACCTATGAGTGAGAACATGCAGTATTTTTAAGGTACGTTTTTATGTGGATAGTTGTTCAATTTGGTGTTCTTGTATGGAGGACATCTGTGAAGGCTTCCATTTGGCTTGCTCTTCATCAGTTTTTGCATTTTCAAATAGGGCTAATACTAATTGACAGCGTTGTTGAGAGGATTAAATAGGATCACTTACATGAAAGTATTTTGTAACCTATGAAGTTATTGGGTTTTTTTCTTTTTAGAGATGGAGGTCTTGCTCTCTTGCCTGGGCTGGAGCACAGTGGTGTAAGCTCACTGCAGTCTGGAATGCTGGAACTTAAGCAGTCCTCCCACTTAAGCCTCCTGAGTAGCTAGGACTACAGGTGCACGCCACCATTGCCAGCTAATTATTTATTTTTTATAGAAACTAGGTCTTGCTTTGTTACCCAGGCTGATCTCACATTCCTGGCTTCAAGTGAACCTCCTGCCTTGACCTCCCAAAGTGCTGGGATTACAAGCATGAACCACCATCCCTGGTCTGGATATTGTTAAAATTAATGTAAAGAAGAAGTTTTCTCTGTAGGATATGAATTTATTAAATATCTAATGAGTGTACTTCTGTAAAAGTAGCATGTTACATGATAAGGATAAAGCAGTGAGCAGATAGGCGATCACCTCTCTCATGAAGTTAATACTCTGCTTCTGTACTGTTCAATACAATAGCTTCTAGCCACCATGTTGGACAGTGCAAATATAGAACATTTCTATCACTTCAGAAAATTCCCTTGTAAAGCTTTGCACAGAAGAAGCACATATTAAACAGTTAGTTCAATAAGTATTTTTAATTCTCTTGTGATGAGTGCTTTGAAGAAATAATCAAATCAGAGAAAGTAATGTTTGTGCTAAAAGCCGAGGGATAAATAGTAATGTTCTAGGTAATGTGGAAGTGGAGGAAGCATTTCAGAAGGAAAAGATGAAGAACATTTGCAGAAAGACCTGAGACAGGAAGAAGAGAGAGCTTGAGATCCAGAAAGAACTCATGCATACATCCTGTATGGTGAAATTAGTCCTGCCTGGAAGGAATGACTGTAGGAAGAGGAACAAAGAAGAAGATGGGTGAAATGCAGATAAGCTTGTAGATTTTATGGTCAAAAGTGAAAATTTTCTTGTTCCAATAATTTCTATTTTCTCTTTGAAATGTATGATCATCTTATGAAAGCAAGAGAGAGAAAGGAAAGGGTGGAGTTTTGAAGAGAGTGGGGAATGTATGAAGCAAATCTTTGTGGACAGTGAGAGAATGAACACCCTAGAGAGATTTAGTAAGATCTTGAATCAGTAGTCCTACCAGTATTTTGCATGGTCTGACTCCCCCACCACCCCTACCCCCGCCAGATTCAGAAATGGAAAAGTCTGGCAGTTGTTTTCATTAATCCAGCTAAAGAAATTAATGCCTGCAAAACATTGAGAATGGCGCCTGGCCCGTAGTAAGAGCTAAACAAACATTATTACCACTGCTGGGGTTTGTCTAAGAAGAGTGAAGAACAGAACAACAGAGAGGAAATGTAGGACATTTGCAAGAAAATGATTATAATGATGTACTGTGAAATCTACCACAGATAAAAATTTAAGGCAATGGGGATAATATATAGGGGAAAAGTGGGGAGATCTGATGAGCATCTGTTAGTGGATTCTCAAGCAAATAAGTGGAAAGCAGAGGAGGCTTGCTCCAAGAGTGAGGTGCATGAAACCAGGTAGGGGCCAGAAAGAAGTAATGCACACAGTGATCTGAATGAAGACTCTTATAGTCTAGGTATAATATGGTATTTCTTGGTGGAAAGCAAATAAGTGTTCTCTTCTGAGTAAATGATATGAGTAGCAGACAATCCCCAAACTGCCTGTAAACAAACATTTGGAAGTTCAGCTTTCTGAGAGTTTATAAAGCTAATAATATCCAAACCTATTTGAAGTTTTAAATCAAAGCATAAAAACCTGCTCAGGTTCTTATACTCATTTTCTCTATCATCCTCTCACCTTCTCCCAATTCTTAGTTCTGTTCCAATTTAAGAATCTTATAGAAACTAAAGGCATCAATTGCTCTAGCTAAATCTGTAGATTGATAAGATTATCCTTTAGTTCTGTTTTGTGCCATGAAGAGTGGATTGGTGGTCATGAATATAAAATAACACCAGCTTTATTGGTTGTCTGCTTTTTTCTCCCCTCAGGTGCTCTGTGAAGCATTTTCAAATACAATACTCAAAGTAACTTGTGTTTCAAGATGTTTTGGGAAATGAAGCATTATAGTCTAATTCATTAATGTCATTCTTTCCTTTCATTTTGTATTAAAGGCTTCAGCGATTAGCCAAAGATCTTCTAAAACAACTACAAGTACAAGACAGTGGCTCATGGGCAAACAATAAAGTGTCTGCTTTGGATCGGACCCTAGGAGAGATCACTAGAATACTGGAAAAAGAGGTGTGTAACTAATCTCTGGTTTTTTAACCTTAATCTTTGTGATCCTTTCTCGCTATGACAGTACATAGAGCTATAAGGCAGACTCAGTATATGCCTTTCTTCTGTTTTTTAAAGCTAGTTAATAATAGATGTATTTTTTTTTTTTTTACTTTTGTTCTTTTCAGTTGTTTAAATGAAGTTATTTTCAGGTTTTTTAAATTGAAGTCCTCTTTAGATCATGGTTTCCTCAGTCATATTTTCCCCACACAAACAAACTGAAATTATTTTGTCAGGAATCACGATAATAAAGATGTATGACTCTATAGCAGAAAACAGAAAACTTTGAATTATAAAGCCTAATAAATCACAACCAAATTTCTACAAACACCAATATCCCCTGGTTCCAACAGATTTGGCAGTTTTCTTTAATGACTTAGAATCATTAAATATCTCAATTATAGTTTAAATATCCTCAATGATTTTTAAAGTATTTATTATTCACTATAGGAAAATGTTAAATGTACAAAGAAGAAATAAAACTTCCTGTAATATCAACTGATAACATTTTATTGTATCTTCTTCTGAACATTTTATTGGACTTTTTAACATTGTTTTATCATGAATACTTTATCATGTCTTTAAAAACCTTTAATGGAATGAACATATCACATTTTACGTAAAGTATAATATTTAGGTGGTTTCTAATTTTCTATTTAAAGTAATGGCTGTTTTCATTTATTAGCTGTAGTTTTTGGTTTTTTGTTTTGTTTTCTAGGTTTAAAGGTTATTTTGTTATATTTGATATATACAAAAGAAATTGTAATAAAAATAATATAAATACAGTGAACAGCTGTGAACTCACCACCCAATTTAGGAGTAAGATTGTTACCACTACATTTGTGGATCTCAATATGATCCTTTCTCACCCCATTCCTGTTTCCTTTAAAGGAAATACTGTACAGAATTAAAGGTGTATCATTGTTTTTTAGAAATAGCTTTATTGCTTTATCACGTAAATGTATTGTTAAATAACGTTAGTTGGTTTTGACCTTCATAAAATATTGTACAATAGACTTCTGCAATTATTTTTTCAGTCAAAATTATGGTTCTAAGTTTTTAGCCTTATAGCTGTTTTTCATTGCTTTTCTCTGCTGTAGAGTAAGTCCTTCATTGTATTAATACTACAGTTTTTAAATCTGTTCTGACAATGGACATTTCAGAGAGTGAGTTTGTATTATGTATGTGAGAGAGAGAGAGTGCACGCAAGCATGGGCAAACAGTGCTGCTCAAACATTCTTGTATCAGAGTAAATAAACAAGAATTTCTTTAAAGCTGGGGGTCTCAGTCTTTGGTCTGCATCAGAATTGCCTAGAGAACTTGTTAAAACACAGATTGCTGCCGCCGGCTCCTGCCCCAGATTTCTGATTAAGTAGGTTTAGGGTGGGTCTGGAGAATTTGTATTCCTAACAAGTTCCTAAGTCATATTGATGTTGCTAGTCCAAGGACCATATTTTGAGAATCACTGCTGTAGTCTAGGGCATATGCCTCAATGGTGGAATTGTGGGGTTCTCAGGCATATGAATGTCCCACTTTACAAGGTAGTGCTCAACTGCATTTTGGCATCAGATAGTACAATCATCTGGAGAAACCAAAAGCAGCCTATTCAGTGTGGCATTGTGGCAGAGCTGTAAAGTCAGTTCTTGTGTGTAACACATCCCTTTCAGGATACCAGAGGTTCAGAAACTGGTAGTTGTCACACATTTGCTAGAATGCAGTATTTAAAGATTTAATGTGCCTTGGGAAAAATCTCTGATCTTTTTTAAAATTATTATATACTGATTATTTTTGTAAAGGACAGAGTACTTTGAATTAAAAGGCAATTGCTTGAAGACACTGCTACACGTATCTTATCTCATGAATATTGTTTTAGGTTAAAGTAATAGAACTTTTGAGGAAAAGGCAAAATGATCTATATAAGAAAGGTATTCAGTATCAAAATTTACCTAAAGTTATTTCATTCACAAAGGGGCAATTTACTGAAATACCTCTGGTTTCTTATAATTTGGGAGAGAAAAATGTTGTCTGGCTCCCAGTCTAAATGGTCTGTGTCAGGAACCTTGCTGTAAAGCTGTCCTCAGAGTATACACTGCAGGACCACCTAAGAGTTTAGACTTACCTACAATAAGATCCTTTTGCTACTTTTATACTGAAATCCTTTTTACCTAGCCAAGACACACTCACTTTATGAAGACTTCTGTAGAGTAATACTGACATTTCAGTGTAATTCAGCTGATGATATTTATGATTTCAGTCTAGGTATTGTAAATAGCCATTCCTTTTTGTTTGGAAAACTGTCTGGAGTAACAAACTCATTAGAGCCAAAGCCAGGTACCTAGTGAAGGATATTTGAAGACAGTCTAGAAGAGACAAGGTAAGACAGTAGAACTTGGGCAAGTGTAAGCACTAATGGAGGAATGGTGAGAGATAAATCTTGAGGTCTTTATTTGCTTAATTTAGACCTCAAAACATGGATGCTTTCTACTATCGCTTGACACAGTGTTTCTTTAGATAATTTTTCTAAAGTTCTGAGAACTACTTTAGACCTAATGGATTAAACTTGTGATGTATAGAAATGCTCTTGTCATGGAAGGGGTCAGGAAACTGAGGAGACCTGGGTTTTGTAGTACTTACTATGCATTTCAGGTTCCTTCTGTTTTTTTGGGTTTTCTGATTTCATTCAGAAATTAAAAGTGTGTAAGCTTTATTTATGTGTTATTCTTTTAAAAATATCTTAAGCTGCTTCTGTTTACTAACATACTTTGGTCTAGGGTACTGGTACCAACTCTCCCGACAAAAATATCTGAAAATGCTGGGTGGGGAAGAAAGCAGTTTTCTTAAAAGCATCAAATAGCTAAGAAGAAATTAAAGAATTCCAGTCCAAGGAAAAAGCAAGAATTTAGAAAGTTGTGCTTACAACTTAATTGCCCCAAAAAGCATGTGCCAGATTGGCAAATGTGGGTTGTGGTTTACAGGCGTCATCGTGTAAGGTGATGAAAGTAAAAGTATAAGGGCTGCCTAAGTATGAGGTCTAATAGGAGATTTTTCCGATTTTCCTTTCATGAAGATAAGACCACATCAGCCTACTCCATCACATAATGATGAACCTTTGCATCCCACTCTCAGGACTATGAAGAAAGCACTTTGGCACAATGCAGAATTTATACCCATAGTCCAACCCCTGGCATAGATTTGTTGCTCAAATTCACATCACCTGTATTATTTCAGACGGTGAACTGAGTTTAAAGTTGTCCTAGATTGACTTGTGGTGTCTTTAGGAATCAATTAGAAGAGAATACAAATCCTCATTGGAAGAAGACACCTTCATTCTAGGCCTCAGATACTTTCTGTTAAACAATTTTACAAGGACAAGTAGCCATAGTGAAAAGATAAGCCCAAGAGTAAGTAAGTCGTGATGAGTAAGCAGAAACTAGAACTGCAAGGCTCTGTTATTACTAGTCACAGATTACAAAACTATGCTTGCTATCTTCTGAGGAAGTAAAAGGCAAGCTTGAAAATTTCTCTAGGAATGGACTTAGCAGTAGTGACAGTAGGTGATTCAGAACTGTCCTTCCACTGATGACAATAAAACTAGATAAAATATGAAATAAAACTGAACTGCAAACAGGGTAATGAATAATTACTGGAACAAGATCCAGAAATTTCACATTTCTGGAGTAGGTACCATTGATCCAAAAGAAGTGGACATGAGTTTGATTACTTCCTTTGAGACTGTTTGCAGGACTGATGAGAAGAAAATATATTGGCATCTAGGACAATCAATGGTAGGGACTGTGGCAAAAAAAACCTCATGTTTTGGTTTGGGATCTTAAAGGACTGTACAAGGAAAAAGGGTAGACAGGAAGTACACCAGTCATTACACAGACAACTCAGTTTCAAATCATGTAGGTGACTGGGAAAATCCAAATCACTGAAAAAAGATTAAAATGATTCTAAATTGCTAATACCCCAGGTGGCTAACAGAAGCAATTGGAAAATTTATTTTGGAGAAAGATAATAGCAACCTAAGTCTCAAATTATCTCAACGAAATAAATTTCAAATGTAGTGTTTGGCCGAGTAAGGTAATTAAGCATACAAAGGGACAAGACAACATACATAAAAACCAATAGAAACAGACCTGCAGAGGCTCCAGAACTATGCTTATCATGATCAAAGATATAAATATTAATTGTTTTAAAAGATATATAGCACATTTGAGAAAAAATCAGAATTTGAGAACTGAACCTTTTAGTAATAAAAATTACAAAAATTATAGATGAGGTAACAGTAGAATAAGCCAAGCACTGGAAGATAGATAATAAGAAAGAATCCAGACTGAGCATGGAGAGAAAAAGATATGGAAAATAAAGAGAAGAGTATAAGAAGGATATAATATATGGTGAAAATGTCTAATTTCTGTATAATTAGAGCTCCAAAAGGAAAAGAGAGAAGAAAATAGGGCAGAAACAGTATTTGAAGTGATCATCATTTAGAACTTTACAAAACTTACAAATCAATTTACAGATTCAAGAAGCCCAATTATGCCCAAGCAGGGTAAATGAAAAGAAATCCACATTCACAGATGTCACAGTGAAACTAAAGAAAGTACAATTGTAAACCAATCTCATTCATAAATGTGGAGTGAGAATTTCTAAACAAAATTTTAGCAAACTGAATCATGCAGTATCTAATAAGGATAATATATCACAACAAAGTTGGATTTATTCAAGATACTTAAGTTTGCTTTAACATTGGAAAATTATGATATATTAACAGAAGAAAAGAAAACATATCATCTCAAAAGACGCAGCAAAAGTGTTTGGTAAGTTCAGCATCAATTAATGATAAAGATTCATAGTAAACCAGGAATACAATGGAATTTCCTTAATCTGACTAATTGAATCTACCAAAAAAATTATAGGAAAATAATATTTACTGGTGAAATGTTGAAAAATTTCCCTTTGAAATTGTGTACAAAAAGAGAATATTTGCTATCAACACTTCTGCTTAAAATGGGGGTTCTAACTAGTGGAAAAATAAATAAATAAAAGTTGTAAGATTTGAGAGAAAAAGTGAAATAGTCATTGTTAGCAAATGATACGTTATACATAGAAAATTTAAAATAATTTACAGATAAATATTAGCACAAATAAGTTAGATTAACAAGGATACTAGACAATGGGCAGTATATAAAAATCAATTATATTTGTATATTACCAAAATATTAAATATCTAGGAGTAAATCTATAATGTTTATGGATTGGAAAACTCACTATGGTGTATTTTTCTTTTCTGCCCAAGCTTATTTGTAGATTCAGTGAAATCTCATTTACAAGTCCAACACTTTGTTCTTTGGAAATTCTAAAACACTATTTAGAATTTCTAAAGAACAATATTTAGGCGCAGATTCTAAAATATGGAATTTCAAAGATCCAATGAAACGGTGTGCAAAACCCTGTTGAAAAAGAACAATATGACCAGCACTTTGGGAGGCTGAGACGGGTGGATCACTTGACGACAGGAGTTCAAGACCAGCCTGGACAACATGACAAAACCCCGCTTCTACTAAAAATAAAAAAAAATTAACCAGGTGTGGTGGTGGACACCTGTAATCCCAGCTACTTGGGAGACTGAGACAAGAGAATTGCTCAAACCCAGGAGTCAGAAGTTGCAGTGAGCCAAGATCGCGCCACTGCACTCCAGTCTGGGCAACAGAGCGAGACTTGTGGCGCGGGGGGAGAGGGAACGATGTGGAAGATTTGCTCTACCAAGTATAAACACTTTCGGGGGGAGAGGGAACGATGTGGAAGATTTGCTCTACCAAGTATAAACACTTTTTGTAAAGCCACAGTAATTAGGATAGTGTACTATTGGCAATAAGATGGAGAAAAAGAAGAATGGAACATAATTGAATTCGTAAACAGTACCATTTGTATATATATGCTTGATCTGTGACATGTGAGGTACTTGTCTATGCACATATGGAAAAAGGAAGCACCACAGAACACTGTGGGAAAGTATGCTCTATTTAGTGAATAAAGGCTATAATGATTGAATATCCTTGTTTTTTAAAAAAAGTTACCTCTATCTCACATCATAAACAAAAAGTTAATTCCAGATGGATCTAAATATGAAAAGAAAAAACAAATTTTTAGAAGATAATATAGACTAATCTCTTCTTTACCTTGGAGTTTTACCTGGACAAGAAAATGATACAAAAGAAATTATCAGTAAAGGGAAACTTGATAAATTGGGCTGCATTGAAAATAAGAACTTTTGTTCATCAAAAGACACCAGGAAGAGAGTAACAAGACAAGCAATAGAAGGGAAGAATATTTTTTATATATATAATCAACAAAAGAGTGGCATCTAGAGTATGTAAGGAATTCCTACAAATTAATGAGATGCAAAAACAAACTAAACCAGTAGGATAATGCTCAAGAGAATAGGCATTCTGAAAGAAATCCAAATAGCTAAAAAATAAATGTGTAGATAGTCAACCTCTTTAATAATCAGGACAATTCAAATTAAAAATTCAGTGTGATAATGTGATTCACTTATCAGAATGACAAAAATTAGATTGAAAATACCAAGTATTGGCAAAGAACTAGAGCAATGGGAACATACAGACAATGTTCGTGATAACATAAGTTGAGCCTACCATGTAGCAAACAGTCTACTGTTGTCTACTAAATTTGTAGACATGTGTATCATATTTCACTTTTAGGCATATACTCCATGGAAAGCAATGCATATATCCACCAGGCAAGATATACACAAATGTTCAATGGCAGCATTGTTTATAATCACCACATATGGAAAATAGTGCAAGAATCCATCAATAGCTGGAGATACAAATTATGGTATGTTCATATAATGGATTATTATTCAACAATAAAAATGAATGAACTGCATCTATGGATAACAGTATGTATCTCACAAACTCTCTTTAGTGAAACAAGTCACCAAAAAATATATATACTGTTACAATTCCAGTCATATAAAGTTCAAGAAAAGACAAAAGGACCTGTGTTGTTTTGGAATAACACATAGGTGGTAAAACTGTAAAGAAAATAGAAAAAGAAATTTCCTAAAAATCAGGATCGTGATTGTTCAGAGAGAAGGTTGAGATGCGTGGTCAGAAAGAGTCATATAGGTGGCGTCCTCTGTGCTTCTAGTTTTCATTTTCTTGACTGGATACTGGTTACACATTGTTCAAATTAAAATTATTCTTAAAATTATTCTGTAAAATTAAAATACAGGTTTGCTGTTTTTTCTGACTTTTCTGTATGTTTATGTTTAACAATAAAATTAATTTTCAGAATTTAAGGTAAAATAAATTGCTCCAAATAAAAGACCCTTTTATTGAAGAAATGTTCAATTATTTCAAAAAAGAGTTTAAAAAAATACTCTTACATATGCAAAAGCATTTTCCTTATTCTTACCATTGTGTTAAATTTGGTCCAAGTCAGTGTGATCTGTATTTGCATTGACTTTTCTCATTACTTTGTGATGATAAACATTACATTTAAGTTTGGATAGTAACAGCATCCCAGAAGCTTTTCTGTGGTTTATCAGTAACATGAGACATGTGTATGCTGTTACTATAAGTAAACAGTTTAAGCAGATGGATTGGACATGGAGTTTGTCCAATTGCCTTTCCTGACTTTATAGAATCCTGCCAAATTTAAATAGAGATTCAGCTGTGACTCTTTTGAATCTGAATAAGCAAATGACATAGCTGGCAGCATTGATGATTTGAAGTGAATTGTGATATGTGAAATCACAATTTACATTGTAATACCTATAGCAAACCATGCCATGCTTTGGTATTTTCAAAACTTATCTTGTAAAATTCCATTCACAGATACCTGTGTAAGGTAGAATGGTAGAAACTCTTCCCTACCATTTTCCTCTTTTTGCCAACTGTTGTGACTGTGTAACACATAGTTACATAGTCTAGGCTCAGAGAGATAAATCAGGAAGCTTTAAGAGCTTTTTCAACCTAATTATATTCAGAAAACTGTGTTCAGGTCCTGCTAGACACTGCCCATCTTCCAAACCCCATGGTTTTGCTTCTCCTATTTTCAGCTGGAATTCTTCAGCTGAAGAAATGGGAAGCATTCAATACTAGGAATCTCTTCTTTCGATCCCTTCACTATGTTCTCAGCTTACATGGTTGTTTCCTCATTGCAACTGATACATAACTGAATATAGCTGGCGTGACACCCATGTTTTGTCAGAAGGTGACAAGTATATAGCCCAAAGTAAAATGAAGATGTTTTTCAGACGTTTTTCAGCTAGCCTCCCTTGGAAGACTACTATAAAGAAAAATTGAATTGTTATTTCATGAATATGACAGATTTAACTTATAAATGGTTTGTATTTTTAAAAAAGAAACAACAAAAAGCAGGTATTGAGAGAAGGATAACTTACTGGAAAGGGGCATAAGGAAATTTCTAGGGTGATTAAAAAGTGTTCTGTATTTTTTTTTAGGTGGTGGTTAGATAGTTGTGTGCAGTAGTCAAACTTCATCAAACTGAGTGTATAAGCATTCCTTTTTCTCCACAACCTCACCAGCATCTGTTATTTTTTAACATTTTAATCATAGCCATTCTGACTGTGTGAGATGATATCTTATTGTGGTTTTGATTTGCATTTCTCTAATGATCAGTGATGTGGAACTTTTTAAAAATGATTGTTGGCTGCCTGTATGTCTTCTTTAGAGAAGTGTCTGTTCATGGCCTTTGCCCACTTTTTAATGGGGTTATTGGTTTTTATCTTGTAAATTTGTTTAAGCTCCTTATAGATGCTGGGTATTAGGCCTTTGTTGGATGCATAGTTTGCAAAAGTTGGCTCCCATTCTGTAGGTTACCAACCTTCCTTCCCAGAGATGAGACCTACTTCATTATGGTGGATAAGCTTTTTGATGTGCTGCTAGATTTGGATTGCCAGTATTTTGTTGAGAATTTTGCATTGATGTTCTTCAAGGATATTGGCCTGAAGTTTTCTTTGTTGTATCTCTTCCAGGTTTTGGTATCAGGATAATGCTGACCTCATAGAATGAGTTAGTGGGGAGTCCCTCCTCCTCAATTTTTTGGAATAGTTTCAGTAGGAATAGTACCAGCTCTTCTTTGTATACCTGATAGACTTCAACTGTGAATCCTTCTGATCCTGGGCTTTTTTTGGTTGGTTGGCTATTTATTACTGCTTGCATTTCAGAGCTCATTATTGGTCTGTTCAAGAATTCAGTGTCTTCCTGGTTCAGTCTTGGGAGGGTGTATATGTCCAAGAATTTATCCACTTCTTCTAGATTTTCTAGTTTATGTGCATAGAGGTATTCATAATATTCTCCAATTGTTGCTTGTATTTCTCTGGGTTCAGTGGTATTTTCCATTATGATTATGTAAACTAACTATTTTTGGACTATTTAAAAATGTATCTTTGAAACCCCTTGCCTTATATAATACAGTACACAGATACTTACTTGCACAAAATAATGAAAACTATGAAGGCAAAAACCTCAGTGACTACTAATTGAGAAATAGGACATTGTCAGCATTCCAGAATGCTTTTGTTTGCTTCTGTTTATTTTGCTGATCACACTCATTTCTCTGCATTTTATGATAAAGTATTAATTTGACTTTTTAGAAGTGACTTCCTTTTCTTTATGGTTTTATCACTTAAGGATCTGTTTCTAAACACCATCTGTTAGTTAAACATGTCTAGTTTTGAACTTCATGTAAATGGAATCCTACTGTCTATATTTTGATGACTTCCTTCTATCAAAATTATGTTTTTGAGAATTTATGTTGTACAGTTTTGTTTCCATTACTGTATAGTGTGCCATTGTATGAATTTGTCACAGTGGTATTTATCCATTCCACTGTTGATGGACATTTGGATTATTTTTATGAAAAATGTGCCTGTAAGCATGTATCCTGGTATTCGTGCAAAAATTTCTCTAGCAAGCAAAGTTCCTGGGTCATAACATATGCCTCTCTTTATCTTTTCTTGATAATGCTAAACAGTTTTCCAAGAAATTTTACCAATTTGCATTTCTGCCGGCAGTATATAAAAGTCTTGTTGCTTCCCTTCTTTCCAGCACTTGTTATTATCAGACATTTTGATTTTTGCTACTCCTGTATGTAGACAGTGAGATCTTGCTGAGATTTTAACGTACAGTTGTCTTCTGACAGATAGGTTCAGACACCTTTTCATATTTATTGGCCATTTGGGATTCTTCTTTTGTAACATGCCTGTTCAAATCTTTTACACATTTTTCTACTGATTGTTAGCATTTCCTTTGTGTTCTGGACACTAGTCCTAGATTGTTCAAATATATTAAACATATCTACTCCTGTTATTGAGCTGTGTTTTTATTGTCTTTTGGTTCCTTTGATGAACAAAAGTTCTTAATACTAGTGTGTCAGATTTATCAGTATTGTCTTTTATAAAGATTGTTTTTGCTCTCCTTTTAAAATATCCCATCGCAAAGTTAAGAAGATATTCTTGTATTTTTAGTCTCTTGTCCATTTGGTATTAACTTTTTTTTTTTTGAGATGAAATTTTGCTCTTGTTGCCCAGGCTATAGTGCAATGGTGCAATCTTAGCTCACTGCAACCTCTGCCTCCTGGGTTCAAGTGATTCTCCTGCCTCAGCCTCCAGAGTATCTGGGGGATTACAGGCACCCACCACCATACCCGGCTAATTTTTTGTACTTTTGGTAGAGATGGGGATCACCATGTTGGCCAGGTGGGTTTCGAACTCCTGACCTCAGGTGATCCACCTGACTTGGCCTCCCAAAGTGCTGGGGTTACAGGCATGAGCCACCACACCTGGCCTCTGCCTCATATTAAAAAAAAAAAAAAAAAAGTAATACTGGGAGGCGAAGTTTGCAGGGGAGCAAAGGTTTCAGTGAGCCAAGATTACTCCATTACACTCCAGCCTGGGCAAAAAGAGCAAAACTCCATCTAAAAAAAACAAAACAAAAAAACAAAAAAGTGAGGTAGAGACTTCATTTTGTTTTTCTTGCCCTTGTAGATGCACGATTTCTTGAGTGTTGTTTATTGAAAAGGCCAGTTTTAATACTTGTATTGTACCTACACACTGTGATTAACCACCCCTCCCTAAAACAGTGCTAAGGAAAGTTACTCAAAGCTGGTAAAATAGCACACTTCCCTCAAGTATCGGTTTCATTCAGACATTTCAGGGAACAAAAACATCCATGTCCAAGTATGGATCTTGATGCTAGCTGCCTTCAGTTCAGCTCAGTTCTTTTTAATTAGTAGACTCCATGACATACCCTATTAACTAATACAGGTAGAAATTTTTATGCTCCTAAGTTTTTGTCCATACCTGTGCAAAAGATACTAAAAATATCTCTTGAAAAAAGGTAGTATATAAAATACTTGTGGTAAAATAATTTTTAAAGAAAATTTCAACCAGGCATGTCAATTATTACAATAGGTAAGAAATATCATGAAAATGATATTTGAGAGCCAGAAGTAGGACCATTAATTATTTAATCTTAATTTTAAGTAAATACATTATAAGAGGCTCTTTTGGCCCAACATGTGACATTGAGTGATTTTATTTCTCAGTAAGCAGATGTGCTTATTGAGGTTTCTGCTTATAACAGCCTGGTAGTATTCCATCATGCTAACTCTCTGGCTGTATTCTACTCTAAGCTCACCTTGGTGATTGATTGCCTCATGCAGTGAGTAAATACTTACTGTTTTTAACCACATTTATGTAAGTCTGGGTTCTCGGAAATAACGACACTAAAAAAAATGAGAGAGAAATTGCCCATGTATGGATCTTGATGCTAACTGTCTTCAGTTCAGCTCAGTTCTTTTAAATTAGTAGACTCCATGACAGATACCCTGTGTATTAACTAATGCAGGTAGAAAACTCATTTCTCCTTAATATAACACATTATTTTCTAATTATGATAAACATGGGCCACATGGAAAAAATTGAGAAGTCTTGAAGGTATTTCTTTCTAGTACTAGGTGTATATCCCCCAGCCCTGCATCCCTGGGAATTCACTTTTCTCTGATATTACAGATCATAAATGGATACTTGGAGATCTGTACTCTAGTAAATCATCTAACTTATTTTCTATTCCGTTCCCAGGAACTATGAAGAAACAGGATTGTTGAAAGTAATGATGTGGGTTGGATTTGGATCATCATTGGGAAGGTATTTAGGGAAGCAGTTAAGAGCAATATTGAAAGCATGGACCTAGAACTTACTGTTTTGTTATTGTGTGACCCTGGACAAGTTAATTAATTTATCTGGGTGTCAGTTTCCTTATCAGTAAAATGTAAGATTTTGACACATCCCGAAGAATTGTGTGGCTATTAAATGAAATATTGCATGTTAAACTCCTGGCAATGAGTACGCAGTCAGCAAGTGTTGAAACAATGTAATGCACTTGTTGAGAGTACAGGCTTTGTAGTTATGGGCCTGAATTCAAATTCCAAATAGATCATGTATTAGCTCTGTGAGTTCACCAAGGTTTTATTAAGCTTTGTAAGCTTCAGTTTCTGCCTTTGAAAAGTAGGATAGGATTACTCCCTTCAGCCTCCTTCACAAGGGTATTAATTCTGTTCCCAAGATTGGAGACCTCCTAAATTACTTCCCCAAAGGACCCACACCCAATGCTATCACACTGGGGATTAAGTTTCTACACATAATTTTGGAGAGGGTGCACACAAGCATTAAGACCATAGCAGAAAGCTAATAAGAGAAAAAAAAAAAAAAGTCAATGGGAATGACACCATAAATATTTGATGTGTGGGAATTTGATGTTTCTGTCAAAATAGTATAACTATTTTAACTTTCTTTACAAAGTAGTGAACATACACACACACATACACACACACGCATATACAAGTTGTTGTTTTTCTTTAACGTTTAGTTTTAGAGGCATATATGCAGGTTTGGTACTTAGGTAAGTTGTGTGTCATGGGGATTTGGTGTACAGGTTATTTCATCACCCAAATAATAAGCGTAGTATCCAATAGGTAATTTTTCAGTCCTCAGCCTCCTACCAAGGTCCACCCTCAGGTAGGCCTTGGTACCTTTCACTATCTTCTGTGTGTTCATGTTTACTTATATTTACAAATGAGAACATGTGGTATTTGGTTTTCTTTTTCTGCATTTGTTCACTTAGGATAATGGCCTCCAGTTTCATCCATGTTCCTGTAAAGGACATTGTATTAGTCTGCTTTATACTGCTACAAAGAACTGCCTGATATTGGTCAATTTATAAAGGAAAGTTTAATCAACTCACAGTTCCTCATGGCTGGGGAGACCTCAGGAAACTTACAATCATGGCAGAAGGCAAAGGGGAAGCAAGGCACCTTATTTGCAAGGCGGCAGGAAGGAGAAGTGCTGAGCGAAGGGGAAAGAGCCCCTTATAAAACCATCAGATCTTGGCCGGGTGCAGTGGCTCACAACTGTAATCCCAGCACTTTGGGA
>NW_012123931.1:929663-935968 GCF_000951035.1 Colobus angolensis palliatus | reverse complement strand
AAAAAAAAAAAAAAAAATCAGATCTCATGAGAGTTCACTCACTATCACAAGAACAGCTTGGGGGAAACCACCTCTATGGTTCAATTACATCCACAATTACCTCCACCTGGCCTCTTCCTTGACATGTGGGGATTATGGGTATTACAATTCAAGATGAGATTTGGGTGGAGACACAAAGCCTAACCATATCAGACATGATCTCATTCTTTTTATGGCTGTATAATATTCCATGGTGTGTGTGTGTATGTGTGTATGTGTATATGTATATCACATTTTCTTTATCCTAGTGCACCATGAATGGGCACCTGAATTGAGTCTGTGTCTTTGCTATTGTGAATAGTGCTGTGATGAACATACATGTGCATGTGTCTTTATGGTAGAACAATTTATATTCCTTTGGATATATACCCAATAATAGGATTTCTGGGTCAAATGGTAGTTCTAAGTTCTTTGAGAAAGCATCACAACTGCTTTCCACAGTGACTGAACTAACTTACTTTCCTACCAACAGTATATAAGCATTTGCTTTTCTCAGCAACCTCACCAGCATCTGTTCATTTTTGAATTTTTAATAATAGCCTTTCTGACTAGTATGAGATGGTATCTCATGTAACTCATTGATTTGGATCAATGAGATAAATGGTATCTCATTGCTTTGGATTTCTCTAATGATTAGTGGTGTTGAGCATTTTTCACATGCTTGTTGTCCACATGTATGTTGTCTTTTTAGAGGTGTCTGTCCATGTCCTTTGCCCACTTTTTCTTTGTTTTTTGTTGGTTAATTTATTAAGTTCCTTATGGATCCTGGATATTATACTTTTGTTAGATGCATAGTTTGCAAATATTATCTCCCATTCTGTGGGTAGTCTTTTTACTCTGTTCATAGTTTCTTTTGCTGTGCAGAAGCTCTTTAGTTTAATTAGATCCCATTTGTCAGTTTTTGATTTTGTTACAACTGATTTTGTGGTCTTAGCCATGAAATCTTTGCCAGGGTCTGTGTCCAGAAGGGTATGTCCTAGGTTTTCTACTAGGGTTTTTATAGTTTGAGATGGTATATTTGAGTCTTTAATCCATTTTGAGTTGTTTTTTTTATATGGTGTAAGAAAGGCGTCCAGTTTCAATCTTCTGCGTATGGCTAGCCAGTTGTCACAGCACCATTTATTGCACAGGAATCCTTTACCTATTGCTTGATATTGTCGACTTTGTCAAAGACTAGATGGCTGTAGGTGAGCAGCTTTATTTCTGGGCTCTCTATTCTGTTCAATTGGCCTATGTATCTGTTTTTGTACCAGTACCATGCTGTTTTGGTTATGATATTAGTCTGTTCTCACATTGCTATAAAAATACCTGAGACTGGGTAGCTGATAAAGAAAAGAGGTTTAATTGGAAGCATGAGTCTGTCATCTGCTCAGCTTCTGGGGAGGCCTCAGGAAACTTACATTCATGGTGGAAGGCAAAGGGGGAGCAGGCATTTCACATGACCAGAGCAGGAGCCGAGAGAGAGAGTGCCACACACTTTTAAACAACCAGATCTCACAAGAACTCACTATCTCAAGGACAGCACCAAGAGGGTTGGGGCTAAACCATTCATAAGAAGCCCACATGATCCAGTCATCTCCTACAAGGCCACACCTCCAACATTGGGGATTACAATTCAACACGAGATTTGGTGGGGACACAGAGCCAAACTATATCAGTTACTATAGCCTTGTAGTGTAGATTGAAGCTGGGCAATGTGATATCTCCAGCTTAGTTCTTTTTGCTTAGCATTGCTTTGGCTACTGGGGCTCTTTTTTGGTTCCATATGAATTTTAAAATAGTTTTTTTCTAATTCTGAGAAGAATGTCATTGGTACTTTGATAGGAATAGCATTGAATCTGTAAACTTCTTTGGGCATTATGGCCATGTTAATGTTGATTCATCCTGTGGATGAGCATGAAATGTTTTTCCATTGTTTGTGTCATTTCTGATTTCTTTCAACAGTGTTTTGTAAATTTCTTTGTGGAAATTTTTCACCTCCCTATTTAGCTATACTCCTAGATTCTTTATATTTTTTGTGGCTATTGTGAATGGATTACGCTCTTGATTTGGCTCTACATCTTGGTTGTTGATGTATAAAAATGCCTCTGATTTTTATACATTGATTTTTTTATCCTGACACTTTCTTGAAGGTGTTATTAGACATAGGAGCTTTTGGTCAGAAACTGTGGGATTTTCTAGGTATAGAAGCATATTGTCTACAAACAGAGATAATTTGACTTACTCTCTTCCTATTTGGATGCGTTTTATTTCTTTCTCACACCTGATTGCTGTGGCTTTTCTTGGTTTGGCTTAGTACTGATTCAGTTTCAGAACTCATTGTTGGTCTGTTCAGTCTTTCAGTTTCTTCCTGGTTCATCTTTGGAGGTTATATGTTTCCAGGAATTTATCTGTTTCTTCTAGGTTTCCTAGTTTGAGTGCATAGAGGTGTTCATAATAATTTCTGAGGGTTTTTTATACATCTGTGGGTTAGTGATAATGTCCCCCTTGCCATTTCAGATTGCATTTATTTGGATCATCTCTTTTTTTGTTTATTAGTCTAGCTAGCCATCTATCAATTGTATTTTTCCTTTTAAAGAACTCCCTTCTGAATTTACTGATCTTGTGTATGATTTTTCACATTTCAATTCCATTCAGTTCAGCTCTGATTTTGTTATTTCTTGTCTTCTCCTAGCTTTTGGGTTGATTTGCTCTTGTTTTTCTAGTTCATTCTGGTGTGGTCGTAGGTTAATGCTATAAACTTCCCTCTTACACTGCTTTAACTGTGTTGCACAGATTCTGGTATGTTGTATCTTTGTTCTCATTAGTTTCAAAGAATTTCATTTCTACCTTTAGCCATTGTTTAGCCAGAAGTTGTTCAGGAACAGGTTGTTTAATTTCCTTGTGATTATATGGTTTTCTATGGTCTCTTCAGCAGCACATATACTATGTATATGGTTTTCAGTGACCTTCCTAGTATTCGTTTCTCTCTTTATTGCACTGTGGTCTGAGAGTGTGGTCAGTATGATTTTGGGATTTTTTAATTTGCTGAGAATTGTTTTATGGCTGATTGTGTGGTCAGTTTTCTAGTATGTACCATGTGCAAATGAGAAGAATGTATATTCTGTTATTTGGGGGAGGAGAGTTCTGTTCATATCTATTAGGGTCATTTGGTCAAATGTTGAGTTCAAGTCCCAAACATCTTTGTTAGTTCTTTGTTTCAATGATCTGTCTAATACTGGCGGTGCAGTGTGTTGAAGTCTCCTACCATTGTTATGTAAGTTTCTTTCTAGGTTCCTAAGAATTTGTTTCATGAATCTGGGTGCATATATATTTAGGATAGTTAAGTCTTCTTGTTGAATTGATTCCTTTACTATTATGTGTGCCCTTCTTTGTCTTTTTTTTTCATTGTTACTTTAAACTCTGCTTTGTCTGAAATTAGAAAGCAACCCCTGCTTTTTTTTTGTTTTCTGTTTGCTTGGTTGGTAGATTTTTCTCCGTCTTTTCTCTTTGAGGCTATGGGTGTCATTGCATGTGAGATGAGTCTCTTGAAGACAGCATACAGTTGGGTCATGCTTCTTTATCCAGCTTACCTCTCTGTGCCTTTTAATTGGGGCATGTAGCCTATTTCCATTCAAGGTTAATATTGATATGGGCAGATTTGATCCTGCCATCTTGTTGTTAGATAGTTATTATGCATACTCAATTGTGGAGTTGCTTTGTAGTGTTAGTGTCTGTGTACTTAAGTGTGTTTTTGTGGTGGCTAGTAATGGCCTTTCTATATTTAGCACTCCTGTAAGGACTTTTTGTAGGGGAGTTCTGCTGGTAATGAATTCCCTTAGAATTTGCTTGTCTGGAAAGGATGTTATTTCTCTTTGGCTTATGAAGCTTAGTTTGGCTGGATATGAAATTCTTCACTGGAGTTTTTTTAAAGAATGTTGAATATATGGCTGGGTGCAGTGGCTCACACCTGTAATCCTAACACTTTGGGAGGCCAGGGCGGGCAGATCACTTGAAGTCAGGGGTTTAAGACCAACCTGGTCAACATGGCAAACCCTGTCTCTGCTAAAAATACAAAAATTAGCTGGGCATGTTGGTATGTGCCTGTAATCCCAGCTCTCAGGAGGGTGAGGCAGGAGAATCACTTGAACCCGGTAGGCAGAGGTTGCAGTGAGCCGAGATCATGCCACTACCACTGCACTCCAGCCTGGTGACTCTGTTCCAAAAAAAAAAAAAAAAAAAAAGGAATGCTGAATATAGGCCACCAATGTCTTCTGCCTTGTAGGATTTCTGCTGAAAGGTTCACTGTTACCCTGATGTGATTCCCTTTGTAAGTGGCCTACCCCTTTTCTCTAGCTGCCTTTTCTGTTTCTTTTTTTTTTTTTTATGTCTACCTTGGAGACATGAAAAATAGCCAAAGCAATGATAAGTAGAAAGAACTTAAGCTGGAGGTATCATACTACCCAACTTCAAACTATACTACACTTGGAGAATCTGATGACTGTGTGACATGAGGGATGGTCATCTTGTATACTGTCTCATAGTGGTTCTCAGCATTTCCTGAATTTTAATTTTATTCCTATCTAGAGAGTTGGGGAAAATTTTCATGGATGATATTCTCAAATGTATGTTTTCCAGGTTGCTTGCTTTCTCTCCCTCTCTTTCAAGGACGTCAGTGAGTTGTAGACTTAGTCTCTTTATGTAATCCCATATTTCTCAGAGGTTTTGTTCATTCTCTAATGGTTTTTCTTTATTTTTGTCTCATTGAGTTATTTTGGAGAACCAATCTCCAAGCTCTGAGATTGTTTCCTCAGCTTGGTCAATTGTACTGTTAATACTTGGTGGTTATCTTATGAAATTCTTGTAGTGTGTTTTTCAGCTCTATCAGATCAGTTTGGTTCTTTCTTAAAATGGCCATTTCATCTTTTAACTCCTGTATTGTTTTATTATATTCCTTAGATTCCTTGGATTGGATTTTGACTTTTTCCTGAATCTTGATCTTCATTCTTGTCTACATTCTGAATTCTATGTCTGTCATTTCAGCCATTTGAGCCTGGTCAAAAAACATTGCTAGGTAACTGGTATAGTCATTTGTAGTTAAGAAGTCACTCTGGCTTTTTGAGTTGCCAAAATTCTTGCACTATTTCTTTCTAATCTGTGTGGGCTGATGTTCCTTTAATCTTTGAAGTTACTCCGTTGAATGAGGTTTTTTTGTTTTTATGTTTTTTATCTTTTTTGATGATCTTTGGATTTGACTGTGGTATAATGTGGGTTCTGTTGACTAGCTTTGATTCTGGAAGATTTCAGAGGGCCAGGGCTCAGCTCAGGACTCCATGGCTGTGTGCTCTTACTCTTGGGGGCTGGGACCAAGCCCTTGGCTTTGTTCTCTATCCACTTGAGGTTAGGAACCTGCTGTGCTGGAGGGGCCTAGGTATTCCCTAATCTCCTGGCCCCAGTACTCCATCGAGTTGTGCCAAAGTGCTTTGTAGGGGCAGTGGCAGCGAGATCTGTGCTCATTCATGTGTGCCAGCAACTGTGGTGGCACAGCAAGATGCACGTACATCAGCTATAAGGGACACCTGCAGGAGTAGGGCAGAAACATCCACGCATACATTCCTGCCATCTGTGGTGACACTGCCGGGTGTCCACATGTTGGCCATGTGGTGACAGGTGCTGGCATCTGTGCATGTACTTGTGCTGGTAGGGGCAGGGGCACTGTATACACACTAAGGCGGCACAGGTGGAGTGTCAGCAGGGGCTGGGTTCTGGCATCTGCACAGGTACTTGCAATGCAGCAGCATGCTCTACATGGTGGACTGCCCGTGCCTCAGCTGGGTTGTACAGGGGAGGAGTGTGTGCACATATATTCACCATCCAGGGAGGGGAGACAGAGTCCACCCGTGTCCATAGCCATCAAAGCAGTGGGGGGTGGGGAGTTCTGTGGGCAAGTACATGCCAGCAAAGTGGCAGAGGGGAAGTTTCAATGGGAGGGAAACTGTCAGTGGACTGGGGACCTATCTGCTGGAGCTCTCCAACAGGTAAGCGTGGTCTGCCAGCAAAGGAGCTATGATTAGGGTCCATGGGAAGCACTGTGGTTGAGCATTGGAAGCTGCCCAGTAAGCAGGCATGGCCAGACTGGGGTTCCTGGAGAGGCTAGCAAGTAGTGGGAGTGCTGTGATCAGACTAACCATGGGCAAGTCTGCCCTGCTCTGTTCAGGTTAAACAGTCTCTCAAAGGCTAAAGCCATCTATCAGTGCTTGACATTCCTGGTTGGGGGTGGGGGTCGG
>NW_012123931.1:897976-929613 GCF_000951035.1 Colobus angolensis palliatus | reverse complement strand
CCGTGGCCATGCTGTACTGCATCAGTTCCTGTCCCAAGCCCCTAGACTGCATATGGGCTGGAGTCCTGCTCTGCTTCTTTTCTGTGCAGCTGTCACTGCCAACTCAGGTGTCCATGGGGGTTATGAATTCTCCTGCAGCTAGGATTCTGAAGGTCCATGGCAAGAGGGGGCCAGTGCTCACCTATTCAACTCACCTTTTCCCTGGAGTCAGTGGGGTCCAGGAGCCTGTCCCGGTGTTTGGCCAACCCTGCACAGGGTTCTCAGCTTATCCCCCTTCAGTCCAGCGTCCACATCCTTCATCCATCCACTCTCAATGCCTTCCCTCTGATGATCTGCTTGGAGTGTGCAAGTCTTGCAGATGTCCATTCCTTTAGTGGAAAATTATCCTTCCGGTTGTGTCTAGTTGCCCATCTTGGTTTCCTCTCTTGTTTTGTTTTGTTTTGTTTGTTTTGAGATAGGATCTCATTCTCTTGCCCAGGTGGGAGTGCAGTGACACAATCAGCTTACTGCAACCTCAAACTCCGGAGCTCAAGGGATCCTCCTGCCTCAGCCCACCTAATAGCTGGGACCACAGGCATGTGCTACCATGCTCGGTTCATTTTTACATTTGTAGAAACAGGGTCTTTTTTGTTGCCCAGGCTGGTCCTGAACTCCTGAGCTCAAATAGTTTTCTTACCTGAGCCTCCCAAACTGCTGGGGTTATAGGCATGAGCCCCCGTGCCCAGCTTCCCTCTCCTGCTCTTTACAACCTGCAGGTCATAGGGCTATGGAGGCTACAGGAGAACAATCTTGGCCTCCCAGACAAAAGAAAGAGGAGCAGTGGAAACTGACCAAGCAACAGACATGTAGGCGTGAGAGACAAAGTCTAGCTGATGTTGTATTTTCTACATAATTGACTCATAATAATTGCACATTTTATGGGGGTACAGTGTGATATTTTAATACATGTATATATTGTGTACTGATGAAATCAGTGTAGTTAGCATATCCATCACCTCAAACATTTCTTGTTTCTTTGTGATGAGAACAATCAAAATCTTCTACTAATTTTTATATGCAGAATATTGTTAACTATAGTCACCCTCCTGTGCAATAATAGAACACCAGAACTTATTCCTCCTATCTAACTGTATTTTGTAACCATTGACCAATCTCTTCTCATCCCCTCCTCTCTGCTACCCTCCCCAGTAACCTGTATTCTACCCTGTACATCTGTGAAATCTGTTTTTTTAGATTCCACAAATGGTAAGTTCATACAGTATTTGTCTTTCTGTGCCTGGTATATTTCACTTAACATAATGTCCTGCAAGTGTATCCATGTTGCCATAAATGACAAGATTTCATTCTTTTTTATGGCTGAATAGTATTCCATTATGTATATACACCTCATTTTTTATCCATCCATTCATTGATGGACCCTTAGGTTGATTCCATATCTTGGCCATTTTGAATAGCACTGCAATAAACATAGGAGTGCAAATATTTCTTTGACATGCTAATTTCATTTCCTTTGGATGAACAGCCACTAGCAGGATTGCTGGGCCTTACAGTAGTTCTATTTTTAATTTTTTGAAGAACCTCCATACTGATTTTCATAATGGCTCTACTAATTTACATTCCTGCCAACAGTGTAAAAGTGTTCCCATTTCTCTACATCTGTGTTAGCATTTGTTATTTTTTGCATTTCTGATAATAGCCATTCTAGATGGGGTCAGAGGATATATCTGTTTGTAGTTTTGACTTGCATTTCCCTGATGATTAGTGATGTTGAGAATTTTTTTTATATACCTGTTGGCCAATTGTATGTCATCTTTTGAGAAATGTCACATCTCACACCAGTCAGAATGGCAATTATTAAAAAGTCAAGAAACAATAGATGCTGGTGAGGCTATAGAGAAACAGGAGTGCTTTTATACTGTTGGTGGAAATGTAAATTAGCTCAACCATTGTGGAAGACAGTGTGGAAATTCCTTAGAGATCTAGAACCAGAAATACCATTTGACTCAGCAATCCCATTACTGGGAATATACCCAAAGGAATATGAATCATTCTGTTACAAAGATACATGCACATATATGTTTATTGCAGCATTATTGGCAATAAAAAAGACATGGAATCAACCCAAATGTCCATCAATGATAGACTGCATAAAGAAAATGTGGTACATATACACCATGGAATACTATGCAGCCGTAAAAAGGAACGAGATCATGTCTTTGCGGGGACATGGATGGAACTAGAAGCCATCATCGTCAGCAAACTAACACAGGCACAGAAAACCAAACACCGCATGTTCTCAGTTATAAGTGGAAGCTGAACAATGAGAACACATGGACACATGAAGGGGAACAGTATACAGTGGAGCCTGTCAGGGGTCAGGGGGAGGGAGAGCATCAGGATAAATAGCTAATGCATGCTGGGCTTAATGCCTAGTTGATGCGTTGATAAGTGCAGCAGACCACCATGGCACACGCTTACCTATGTAACAGACCTCCATGTCCTGCACATGTACCCTGAAACTTAAAATAAATTTTTGTTAAAAAAGAAATATCTGTTCAGGTCTTTTGTCCATTTTTAAATTGGGTTGTTTGGTTTTGTTTTTTTTTTAACTGTTGGGTTATTTGAGTTCCTTATACATTCTGGTTATTAACCCCATGTCAGAAGCAAAGTTGGCAACTATTTTCTTTCATTTTCTAGGTTGTCACTTCCTCTATTAACTGTTTCCTTTGTTATGCAGAAGTTTTTTAGCTTGTCTGTTTGTCTGATTTTGCTTTTGTTACTTGTGTTTTTGAGATATTCTTCAAAAAATCCTTACTTACATTAATGTCATGAGGCATTTCCCGTATGTTTTCTAGTAGTTTTATAGTTTCAGATCTTGTATTTAAATCTTTCATCCATTTTGAGTTGATTTTTGTATATGATGAGAGATAGGGTTCTAGTTTCCTTAATGTCATCCTTAATAGCAACAAAAACTATGCTTAAGAATAAATCTTTTAACCCTTTTCCCATTTGCCTTGAGAATACTCACCAGTGGCACTCACAGATGTAGCATTTACCCCAAAATAACTTTGCCATGAAATAGCTTGCTTTTATTATTATTTTCACGTTGCTCTAATATATCAACTTTGGAAACGACATCATTCTATTTATAGCATTCTCCTTTTCATAGTGGTATTTCCGTCTACAAAATACAGTAATTCTTAATCGCTGAAAATGTCAAATCCTAGAAAATGTAGCATTTCTATTTTTTTGTGATGGTAACATTATTCTTGAACAGTTGTTGGCCCAAGATTCATTTGATGAAGCTGATTTTTTCAAAATAGGCAATTCTGATTATTCAGTTCTAATGTTCTGTTTAGAAATACCTCCATGAACAGTTTCTATATTTTATTTTCATATTGAAAATCAGTTTGATTTGCTTCAGCCTCAAAGAGCTTGTTTATGTAAAATTAAATGAACGCTAGCAGCAAGCTGCACTTTTTTTTTCTAAACGGGAAAAGGGCTAAAAGAAATAAGATCTTATGAATAAAATTATAAAATTCTATTGAAAGAATATTTAACGAAATGGAGATCCAGGATGCTCATAGTTTGGTAAACTCAATACAATAAAGCTGTCAAGTCCCCATAAATGAAATCATAAATAAAATCCAATCAAAACAGCAATAGACATTTTCATGCAATATTACGAAATTATTCTAAAAGTTCAGAAAAATAAGTGAGTGAGAATAACCAAACCAATTTTAAAGAAGAAATAAACAAGACTTTTTAAAGCTTTAGTAATTAAAAGTTTCTTATCAGTACAAATAGATAGATTAGTGGAAAATATTAGCCCACAAAAGATTTGACCTATGTACGCATATATATATATTTATATACAACATATATGACCCTTCTCGTCAATCAGTCAATGAGTGGATGTATGGATAGAGTAAGTGAGCGAATGAATAACCACACCATACACAAAAATTAACTCCAGAGTGAGTTAAATACCTATAAGTGAAAAAGCAGAACTTTTAAAATTTAGAAGAAATAAATTTTACGATACCAGGTAGAAAAGAATTTAAGATCTCGAAATCACTATTAATTAAGGTAATGTAATTGATCATATTAAACTAAAAAAATTCTTCAGAAAGTAATGCAGCATAAACAAAGTTGGATACCAAAGAATATAAAGAAGATATTTACAACATATATAACTGGCAAATGAGTTAGTACAAATATATTCAAAAGTATCCTACAAATCTCTAAGTCAGCTCATTAGAAAACTGGAAAAGCCATAGAAAAATAAATCCACGTGGCTAATAAATATTTCAATAGATACTCAATCTCATTAATAATTGGAGATCTATGAATTTAAATAAAAACATTTTACTCCCACTTCTTTGGCAAAAATTGAAAGTTCAAAATACTAAATATGGGAAAGCATATGGGGAAAGGGAACCCTGTACACTGCTGGTGAGAGTGTAAATCAAAACCCACTTTGAAGAGCAAGTTCTGGTAAAGTTGAAGCTGTGCATTCCCTATTTGACCCTAAAATTTCCATTTCTAGGCTTATACTTTGGAGAAAATTTTGTAGTTGAATGTAGTGGGATCTGTACAAGGATGTGTGTTGCATCATCATTTTAATAGTGGAAATCTGAAAACAACCTAAACGTTCATCAGTGGAAAAATGGCAGAAGGGAAGGGGGTAAGTTTGTAGCATTGTCATAGAATAGAATACCATCGAACAGGTCACTGACTCATTTATTTAAAAAACATTAATGAGCTATCCACTGTATGCCAGATACCTTTCTAGATACTGAGGATATGATGATAAACAAGACAAATACTTTTAAGTTGTAAAACTTAAGTTCTAGAAGTCTGCATACAGTGTGCTACCATTATCTAACACTTGCAAATACTTAAGGAAATGCTGTGCTGCTTAGCAGAGAAAGAATGCATTTGTATGTGACAGAGAGAGAGAGAGAAAAGTATAAAAGCATCAAAAAGAAAAAATACCAATTTAAGGATAGTCCTTACCCGTGTGAAAAGTAGGAAATTGGGTGGGGGCAGGGGTATTAATCCTATTCTGTTTTATTTCTTTTTTAAAAACAATAAAGCATTGCCGGACGTGATGGCTAATGCATGTGATGTCAGCACTTTGAGAGGTCAAGGTGGGAGGATTCCTCGAGCCTAGGAGTTCGAGACCAGCCTGGGCAACAAAAAATTTTTTTTTAAAAGCACAGTTGACGAGTTGATGGGTGCAGCACACCAACATGGCACAAGTATACATATGTAACAAACCTGCACGTTATGCACATGTACCCTAGAACTTAAAGTATAATAATAATAATAAAGAACTATTATAAATCCTTATTAACATATTCTAGTTATTTTTATGTAATTTATGCCATTTAAAATAAATTTACCACTTTCCTTATATTAAAAAAAAAAAGCACAGTTGAAAACACATTTTTAGATGTAGGCAGTAGGTACATAGATTTTGGTTATATTATCTTTTTCATATATTTGAAATATCTCATAATATTTTTAATTTAAAAAGGATTGATAGTCAATAACATAAAACATCTTGGACTTATATTTTCAACATTTGTACTTCGTACTTCCACTACCCTGGGGTGTATCTTGTTGTGTGGATTTTTCCTGGGAATGGTACTAAACCTGCTGGTAAGCAGTACTCTACCATTTAGGGACTTGTTTTGAAATTTTAATCTAGGGTCTAGTAAATCTAATCTACTATCAAGGCATAGCTATTTTTGGGTTTCTTCTGTGTGTCCTGGATGTTGAACTAGGACTTTACCCTGGCTAATCAGGACTCCAGTTTCTCCCTGCCCTGTGTGAGCCCTGGGAATACTTTTTTAGGGCATGGGAGATGTCTTTTTTTATGTCAGTTTTTTGCCTTGTCTTATGGAGTTTCATCCACACATGCATAACTTAATATCAGCAATAGAGTTAAAGAGAACACCAGGCAAATTTCTGTAGTTAATTTCTCTGTTTTGCTCCATCTTTTCTGGTATTCTGTCCCACATATTCCATCTAACTTCACCTTCTGAACTCTTGTTTCTGTCTCCTCAACTTAGTGAGACTGTTGTCCTTTGCATCTCCTTCCCTTCACAGTAGTCTTCAAAAAGCCAGGGTGATTATGAAGCTCACATCATTTATTTCCCTTTTCCTAGGCATCACAGTCCTGAGACACCTATTATTTTAATGTCTAAAAATAGTTGTTTCATATATTTTATCCAGGGTTCTCATTATTGACATCAGGAAGCTTAGCCTGGTCCCAGTTACTCTCAGTGGCCGGAAGTGGAATTGATGATATATTTTTCTCTTCTAAAATATGTCTATTTTCTAACCATGTACACTATAATAGCATCAAAGAAACCTTTATAAGGCAATCCAGTAGCAATATTGTGGTCCCTAAATATTCTTCTTAAAATGAACCAATGTCATTGGAGAAACAGTTGCATCTCTAGCACAGAATGTTCAGGATGAGCCTGAGATATTTGCTTGTGCCAGTTAACAAGGAAATTATGAAGTGCTGAGTTATTGTCAAAAGAACACAAGGGCTACCCTAAAGGGGTTGTTGCCATTGCCCACAATAACCATTGGAGCATTAAGAATAATGACTATGGTTTTACATCAGACACATTAAAGATACAAAAATTCATGAATTCATAATGATAATTTAAGAGGAAAAAAATCTCATTGGCCCCCATTGAAAGTTACTAGGATACTAAGTTGTTATTCTAAAAACTGGTAAATTATGGGAAGAAACCAAGTATTTATCATACCTTGCTTATATAAATTGTATTTCAGGGTAGCGAAGTAATTGATGTGAATCAGTTCAGAAGGACTGATAAAGATATGAAACCACTACATTGTAAATTCTCTAATGAAGTAATGAATCTAGGTAACAACCATCAGTGTATACTAAAACCACTGAGTGTTTGACTAATTGGGATCTTCCATATATCAACCTTAAAGAGACCTAATTGATATACCATACAAGTTACTATTTAAAATATCCAATTTATGTTTTTTGGTATGTTCAAAGATTTATGCAACCATCAACACAATCAATTTTAGAAGATTTTCATCACCCCAGAAAGAAACCCTGTACCCATTGCCAGTCATGCCCCATTTCCCACTAACCTCCCCATCCTGGGCAACCATGAATCTACTTTTGATCTGTATAGATTTGTCTATTCTGGACATTTTATATGAATAAACTTATTCAATATGTGGTCTTTTGTGCCTGGCTTCTTTCACAATAGATAAATTTCAGGGCTCATCTACATTATAGCTTGTATCAGCATTCTGTTACTTTTTATTGCTAAATAATAGTCCACTGTATATAGACAGTAGTATTCCATTGTATAAGACATTTTATTTTGTTGATAGACATTTGAGTTGTTTATACTTTTGGCTATTAATAATGCTGCCATAAGTACTCATGTACAAATTTTTATATGAACAGATGTCTTCTTCAGGGTACATTTCTAGGAATGGAATTGCCAAGTTGTATGGTATAAACTTTGAAGAAACTGGCAGATTTTTCCTAAGCACCTGTATCACTTTACATTTTCATTAGCAGTGTATGAAGAAGACTCCCATTTTTCTACATCCTCGTTACTGTCTTTTTAAATATAGCCATCCTAGTGGGTATGAGATGGTATCTTATAGTTTTGATTTACATTTTCTTAATGACTAATGATATTGAATGTTTTTTCATATACATTTCAGCCATGTATGTATCTTCTTTGGAAAAATCTATTCAAATCTTTTACCCATTACCCATTTTTTAACTTGGTTTTTATAAAAATTTGAGTTGTAGGTGTTCTTTTTGTGTTCTGGATATATAACTCCCTTAGAAATGTTATCTGCAAATATTTCCTCCCATTGTCTGGGTTGTCTTTTCACTTCTTGATGATATGTTTGAAGCATATAAGTTTTAATGTTGATAAAGGTCAGTTTATCTGTTTTTCATTTTGCTTGCTGATGGTTTTGGTGTCATATCTAAGAAATCATTGCCTAAGCCAAGGTTGTGAGTTGGAGGTCACAGCATTCATGGCATTAGGGAATTCCCTACCTTATTTCCAACCTATCTTGCAGCTGTGGCACAGGCATATGATATAGGTTCCTCCACTTCGAAGCATCCATGCCAGATTTTGTTTCAGAGTCTAGGGAGGTAAGGAAACAAAACACTGCAAAAAAATCCATTTTGGTAAGGGTAGCAGATATATCTAGTTTCCAGATTTCAGCATTGGTAGGAGTTAGGGGTGACATGCAGCTTCTGTCCACAGTGCAAACCACAGTGCTTTGCCCAGCAGTTGCAAGCGCGGAGTGTACACTGAAAATCTTTCTCTTACCATCATTCATTCATTCCTGAAATGAATCCATTCTGTGTGAGAATTCTAATTGAGAGTCTACTTCGTGTTATTTTAAGTAAGAAAAAAATGCATTACATGTCAACCATAAACCTACAGCCAATTTCCTAAACTGTACTAAAACACAATAAAATGCACATATAAGTAATAAGCATACATATGAGGATATAAAATGCTTAAAGCATCAAAATAATTCATACAGTTGTGAATGATTTGCTTTGTATGCAGTAACATATTACACCTCCCCTTTGTTGACAGTCTGCATTTTTTCAAAATGTCTACATGTGATTGTGACGTTGTACAAACTGTATTAGAAATGTAATTCAACATACATACTATTTAAAATCTGTGGAGATATACAACTTTTATGGATCATAATTATTTTTAAAAATTAAAATAATGTACTGAGTTTGGGGTATATATATTTTTTTCTGTGTACTAAACAACTGGAAAACTTTGTATTGAGGACTAGATATGTCCTATAAAGTTTGGGTATTAAAAGCCAAGAGGCATTTTTATGAGGAAAATATTAAGCATGGAAACTTTCTGCAGAGGTATGCCTGTATTAATCAAGCACCTGTAACATACTTAGCACCATACAAAGGGTGCACATGATGTCTATAAGTCTATGTTTCAAGTAAAACACAGTTGTGTTTCATAACCATGACTTAGAATACCAAGACTTATATAAAGAGTAAAAGAAGCAAAATTCTTTTTATATAGTCTTCTGTTTTCTTTAACCAGCTAAGCTGTACCTATATCTCTGTCTTTAAGGAAGGTTGTAAAATCATCTCATCCCAAAACTTGTGTAGGGGTTGTGGATTCTTTATTTTTTATTTTTTGTTTTTTTGAGATGGAGATGGAGTCTCACTCTTGTCGCCCAGGCTGGAGTTCAGTGATGTGATCTCGGCTCATTGCAACCTCTGCCTCCCAGGCTCAAGCGATTCTCCAGCCTCAGCCTCCCAAGTAGCTGGGATTACAGGTGCCTGCCACCACACCCAGCTAATTTTTGTATTTTTAGTAGAGATGGGCTTTCACCACATTGGTCAGGCTGGTCTTGAACTCCTGACCTCAAATGATCCACCCGCCTCGGCCTCCCAAAGTGCTGAGATTACAGGTGTGAGCCACTGCACCCAGCCAGAGTTGTGGATTCTAATCCCAGCCCTGATAACACTTGGCAAGTCATTTCCCTTTTCTGGGCTACAATTTATCTATAATATGAGAAGTAGATTGAATTAGATCTAGAGTTTTGTCTAGTTTTAAAATCATTTGATATGGTCATATAAGCAGAAAATAGTCAGATGAGTAGAACAGTTTTCAATGCTTCTCCTTTTAGAATGTCCAGATTTTTCTGAAATAGCTTTTATCTTATAGTTATTCTCAGAAAAACTCAGGTTCCCCTCATTTAGAAATTACATTCTGATCTGACAGGTTAGGAAGATCAAAAATTGTTTTCAAATCAATTTAGTTTGTTAATTTAAAAAAATGTTACAAGCAAGTATTTTTTATAAGCAGATGATCTACAAAATTGATTATTAACTTTTTATCATATATGTTTCTAGGTAAATGTCTGTAATAGGAAAAGGGCCATGGAAAGATAAATTTGGCAGTGTTAATAGGCAAGCCCTCATTGGAGTATTTTTTTCTTTTTCTAGGCATTACTCTGCCACCAGTGAAGTCTCATTATTTCTAAGTGTCCTAATCAATAAGGTCATGAAAGATTGATTTCAGGAGCTGTCGCTGTGTTTATGACAAGAAGCATATAGAGTCATTTATAGAAGTGGGCAGTAATTCTCCTGTTAACTAGCAAGTCAAGGAATCAGTAAGCCCATCTTACATGTCTTTGGGTGGTGAGGAAAATCTTGATGGTGACCATCACTGACAGAGTAAGAGACTAATATTGTTAATTGAATTTCCCTAAAGAGAACAAAAATATACCATCGTGTAGGGGGAAGGGTAGAAGGAGCAAATCCATACAAGTCTCCAATATGTACGAGTTGGTTGCATTGATTTTCCTCTGCTAATGGCCTCGGATAGATACCGAATTGTTCTCAGAAAATATAAAGTTGATTAGAGGAGCTCATTTCCACTTAAGACTTTTTAAA
Organism: Colobus angolensis palliatus; assembly: GCF_000951035.1. NCBI lineage: Eukaryota > Metazoa > Chordata > Mammalia > Primates > Cercopithecidae > Colobus > Colobus angolensis. Next base: position 919,121 of record NW_012123931.1, on the reverse strand, counting down.
TTGCAACTACAAATATTTCAAAGATATGTGTATATATTTAGATATATATAATTTTTAAAGAAAACATTTATTTTTCTATTAATTTGTGTTATACCATGCATAACTTATAAACATTTCCTCATTATTCCTCACAAACATGATTTTTTTTTCTTTTTTTTTTTTTGAGACGAAGTCTTGCTCTGTCATCCAGGCTGGAATGCAGTGGCATGATCTCGGCTCACTGCAACCTCTGCCTCCCAGGTTCAAGGAATTCTCTGCCTCAGCCTCCTGAGTACCTGGGATTACAGGCACCCATCACCACGCCTGGCTAATTTTTGTATTTTTAGTAGAGATGGGGTTTCACCATCTTGGCCAGGGTGGTCTTGAACTCCTGACCTTGTGATCCACCCACCTTGGCCTCCCAAAGTGCTGGGATTACAGGCGTGAGCCACCGCACCCAGCCACAAACATGATTTTAAGAACCACATGATATTCTATCATATAAGGCTACTATAATTGGACTAATCCTGTAGTTTACATTTAGGTTTACAAGCCCTTTTGAAAAGAATAATTAGTATTACTATAATACATGTTCATTGTAAAAAAACAAAAAAAAAAAACTAGACAATACAGAAATGTATAAATTAGAAGAAGTTAAAAGCTCATTTTTCTCTCCTTAGACATAACACTTTTAAGTTTAGAATGTATTCTTCCAGATTTTTTCTATGCATATTTCTGTAAATATACATATACACTCATATGTTTTTATTAAAAAATATATATATAAACATGTATATATAGTTTTGTCTTTTCACTAAGCAGTATATATGAACATCTCATGTCAACACATGAAGATCTACCTAATCCTTTTTTGATTAGCTGGATTTGTAAAAGAAAATTATTTTAGAGACAGGGTCTTGGTTTGTCGCCCAGGATGGAGCACAGTGGCACAATCATACCTCTCTGCAGCCTTGAACTCCTGGGCTCAAACAATTCTCCTGCCTCAGCCTCCTGAATAGCTAGGACTACAGGCATGTATCACCACACCCATCTAATATTTTTATTTTTTTGTAGAGACAGGGTCTTGCTATGTTGCCTAGGCTGGTCTTGAACACCTGGCTTCAAGCAGTCCTCCCGCTTCATGATTTATTTTTTAATTTAAAAAACATGGCCACATGTGTTTTTTAAAAAATTAAACCATCCAAAAGAGAATTCGGTGAAAAAGAAATTCTTCTTTTACTTTACCCTGGGAATTATTTTTAAAGACTAAATAGTATTCCATGGAATACTTGCACCAATAACTTATTTAACTGTTTCCCCATTAATTGACATTTATTTGAATTGTTTTTAGAGATTTTGCTGTTTCAAACAATGTTTCAGTAGACATCCCTGTACATATACCATTATGGACTTGGACTTATTTTCCAGGATAGGTTTACTGAATGTGGAATTGCAATTTTGATTTTAAGAAACTTCAGATGTGTTAAAAAGTAGCCCAAATAATTTGGATCAGTAGTTGGTTGGTTAATCCCAAAACCCAAACCAAGTAAATCATAACAAATGATAACTAAATACCTTAAAGTGTTTTAACTTAAAACATTTTAAGTGTAAATTTCTTCACCAATATTCTGATGTAGGAGCCAGGCTTTTCTTTGTGAATGATTCTCTTCTTAGAAGTTCCATTTAGATTTTCTTGCACAAAACGTACCTGTAATACATTGTCTACAAATTCCACTTTGAGGTTTTTGTAATTGAAGCAAGCACATAAAATAATCTAGTTTGTTATCAGTCCTCTAGAATTTTACATTTTCCCCTTAGTCCTTTTACTTGTTTTATCTACACCTAATTTGCTGCCAGTTTTGTATAGCAATTGCTATTATTGAATCTTTCAAAAACATTCAACTTAGTTTTTTAGTTGAAACTTTTTTTTTTACTTACAACATTAGTTTACTTGGCATTTAGTTAAGTTACATAATTATTGTAGATTACAATAGATTATTGTAATCTATTGTAGATTATTGTAGATTACAGGCTTGAGCCACCGTGCCCGGCCAAAATTAGAATTTCTTATATTCTTAGAGGATGATAATGTGTCATGGGCATGAAATCGTGTCATGGGCATGAAAAATTGTCAGTCTGTAATCATAAATGTTAAATTCATTTTTACAGACCCACTGAGTGTGTCTAACTCCAGCATGTTTTTGTGGCCCAAGTTAAGACCTATGTTTCTCTATACATTAAGTTATACATTTGTTTTGGACTCTGACTTTTAATAGATTTATTACCATGTGTTGCAGTGACCTCCATTCCATTTTTAAACATTTTTAATATGTTTAGAAATAAAAATATATTTGTTCTTTATGTTAAAAGTCATCTTAAGCTCTAAGTATAGTTAGCCCAGGAATAAAGATGTAGGAATTATAAACATTTATAGACTAACATAAAAAATCAGCAATATTGGCCGGGCGCGGTGGCTCAAGCCTGTAATCCCGGCACTTTGGGAGGCTGAGACGGGCGGATCACGAGGTCAGGAGATCGAGACCATCCTGGCTAATACGGTGAAACCCCATCTCTACTAAAAAGAATACAAAAAACTAGCCGGGCGTGGTGGCGGGCGTCTGTAGTCCCAGCTACTCGGGAGGCTGAGGCATGAGAATGGCGTAAACCCGGGGGGCGGAGCTTGCAGTGAGCTGAGATCCAGCCACTGCACTCCAGCCTGGGTGATAAAAAAAAAAAAAAAAAAAAAAAAAAATCAGCAATATTATAACCTTGTAATTTATAAATATAATTTAATTTAACCTTATAATTTGTAATTATAATAGAGTTTGATTTGCAGTGTCATCTTAGTTTAAAAGATATCTTGAAGTTTTCAAGAGAATTATTCATCCCATTGGACTTTTATAACTTTTCAGGAAAGCTCTACAAAGGAGTAATAACAATTTTCTCCCATAGAATAGAGGAAATGAAAGAATGGGATTAATTACATTTTATAGAAAATTAGAATTACAAATTTTATTCCATGCCCATTCATGTAAAATCACTGAAAAACCAGAAACTAAAGTTAACAGATTTTTATTTGTGCTCTAATTTACAACTGTCCTTTAGAGAGAAAATGTTACCCTTTTTCTACTGGCTTCCAATCCTTTTGCCTCTCATATTACTTACTCTTGCCTCAATTGAATTGTGACAGTATCTTTGGTGCATATTTTTTGATGACTGATGACAACACTTATGACCTCCCCAAGCTGCTCCCTTGGTGACCACTAATGGTTTATCTAGTGTCAAACAAGATCTTTGTTTTCTTGATTTTAGATAAATTTGCAGCCCACTGCTTCACTAGTCATGATGTCAGTTGTTTACATTTCAGCACAATGTTTGTCGTAACTTTCAAATACAGAGGAACTGTAGACAGACGGTGTTTATCACGTTGTAGAGACTGTCAGAAATGGCTGGCCTCAACAGAACTGAGTCAAGCCCAGTGTTTACATTTTAATCTGCAAACTGTCAGGCCTGCTCACTATAGTGACCAATTGCAGCATGAGAAGATGAATAGCATAGAATTTTTATACTAGTTGCTATATATTACTCTGAATTAATCTTTTCAAAAAATATAGATATTACAATCATAGTGGCTGAAGGGTGAGAAGAAACCATTCCAGCAATGGAAATGGTAATACTACTAATTTGGTTAATAATCCTCTTCTGATAATGAAATGTGGAAACTCACATGTAGAATGTGTTTTCTGTGGTGGTATTCTTTCCTAGCATCATCTGACCAAGTTAGGTCAGAACAGTGTGCTGACAGATAGACAGAGGAGGAGTAACCCTTTACTTGCACAGTGGTCATGTCAACTGGTTTACACCCTGTTAAAGACTGTTTCAATTTCAGGCATTTACTCAATTATTTACTGAGCAAGAGTGAAGGAAATGTGCTTAAGATATGTCCATAGATCATACATATGTACACTCATGCATTGCTTAACAATAGGGAGAAATTCTGAGAAGTGTGTCCTTAGGCAATGTCATCATTGCGCAAACATCGTAGAGTATACTTACACAGACCTCGATGGCATAGCCTGCTACACACATAGGCTATATGGTATACCCTATTGCTCCTAGGGTACGAACCTGTACGGCATGTTACTGTAATGAATACTGTACTGAATACTACAGACATTCGTAACACAATGGTAAGTATTCATGTATTTAAACATATCTAAATGTAGAAAAGATACAATAAAAATACACTGTTATAATTTTATGGGACCACATTTGTATATGCTGCCAATTGTTGACCGAAACATCGTTATGTGGCACGTGAGTGTATGTAAATATTGACGTATTTGATTTTTAATGGTGCTCTTCCTTCTTTACTGCCTACATGCCATTTCCTTTTCTGAAATACTCACTCCCCAAAGCCAGCCCCTGCTTACTCTTCAAAACTAATCTCAGTAATCTCTACCTTTAGGAAACTTTTTCCCAGTTCACTGTTTAACATCCTTGCCCAGCTACATCACTGCTGCATAATAATTGATCATTTGTACTGCATAATATAGTTACTTATTTTCCTGATTGTTTTGCTTACAAAACTGTAGTTTCTAAAAGGTAATTATTTAACCCTGTGTCACTAGTGCAAAGCAGAGTGTTCTGCATATAGTAGGGCTAAATAAGTGTTAAATTATTTGAAGACATCTTTCTCCTGCTGTAGAACCCTAGCATTCATGGCCTTCCCTTGCTGTTACTTTCACTTCCCACCTCCGAAAGGCATCATCACTTGTTAATCAAAGCGACATCTTCTGCATTGTGCCTGCACCATCTATCTTTTCTGTATTTCCCTGTGATGTTACCTCTGTAATACTCTCTCATTTCCTCTGTTTATCTGTGCATGCTCTTTTCAAGACCATGTTTAAGGTGAATTTTCTTCAAAAAATGTATGATGGATTTAATCATTAATGCCATAAAGATTGCAGTGAGAAATGTAGGCCCTCAGATTACTTTCTGAAAAAATTAATGCTGATAGAAAAATTGATAAGTGAAAAGTCAGCATTAGCATGCAGTCTTGAAAGAGAGAAAATATGGTAAAGAAAGAGGAAAGTAACCCTGGCATGGTGGTTCATTCCTGTAATCCCAGCACTTTGGGAGGCCGAGGCAGGAGGGTCATCTGTGCTCAGGAGTTTGAGACCAGCCTGGGCAATGTATCGAGACCCTGTCTCAAGAAAGAGGAAAGGAAAGGAAAGGAGAAGGAGAAGGGGAAGGGGAAGGGGAAGGGGAGGGGAAATGTTAAAGGAGTTTGAATATTAGTTATATATTTATTCTTATCACCAGCATAGTCATCTCTGTGGTGAGGGAGAGCATTGCCACAGAAATGATAAGCCTCAGCTTCTTGCCCCAGATGTGCCTGGATGAATGACAAAACTATTCAGCCTCAATTTCATTATCTGTGAAGCAGTAGGTTTTAGGGTTTTTCCGTGGGCTAGTAAGCATTGAGATGATCAACACCTGTGAAAAGAAGGGGAAAAATATATAAAGTCTACTATTTTAAAATCTTTAAAAAAAAGTTGACATGAGGGCAAGGATACCTGATGGGGAGTAGGAGAGACTTTATATTCTAATCATCTCTATCAGAGAAGATGCGTATTGTTGCTAGAGCAGGATTTTGATGATCTGTGCTTCTTTGCCAATCCCTGGTGCCTAAGGGACAAGGAACCTGCTGAATGAAAGAATGGACACAACCCAGTCATACAACTCATTGACTTTATTGAAGCCTGGTCAGTAGACCACTAGCTCTCTGTGGGATACTCAAGGCCGCCTTTACTCAGAGTCAGGAGACACTGGGAAATAAAATATCTCTGGGCAATTTCATTAAATAGGTGCAGGCTAATAATCATACTTAACACTGTGTGCCAGTTACCATTCTTTTTTTTAACATATATTTACACATTTAATCCTCACATCATCCCTTTTGTTTTTCTTCGCTCATTTTACAAATGAAGAAACTGAGGCACATGTCCACACTCCCTCAGCAAATAAGTGGTAAACCATGATTTGAAAACAGGTAGCTTATCACCAGTTAATTACTATGATGTACCGACTAAAGCAAGTTGGTATTCTATCTTGCTGCCTCTTGCTTGAGCAGCTGTCAGGATGTAACTGTCCCCAGTTTCCTCAGGAGAGAGCACTGAGACTGTCTTCACACATACTCAGAAGCCACAACCAGGAGTCATGTTGCAGTCTCAGATATCTTTTTGTAGGGAGTGTTTTTCCAGACCAGTAAAGAAAACAAGCATCTCTTCCCAAGTGGTTTGATTTTCTGATTTCATTTTCCATCTTTAGTAGATTCTTGTAGCAGGTTTTACTTCAGGACCTTTATGTCCTCAACTTTTGCTAATACATATTCATAAGAAGTACCAGTATTCTTGGAGGTTAACTGATTTATAATCAACTTTTTTATTCGAGATTCACAAGCTTCTGCCCTAAATTTTTGTTATATTCAATTAAATAATTTTTTATCGATATAATCAAGAACTGCTTTTAAAGCTTATTTTTAATCTCTTTATGGTTTGGATTAAATATATACATATACATGCATATATACATGTATATACGTATATATGTATATACACACACATATATACATATACAGACACACACAAACATAACTTTAAAGTTCTTTGATTATAAGAAATATGTCTTGCGGATTTTTAAAAATCTCTACATACTTCCCTCCCTCTGTCTCTCCCTTTTTTCCTTTCCTTTCCCTTTCCTTTTTCTTTCCTCAGCACTGTAAATTGTTTTGTGAACCATGGTGCTGTACATAATTAATATATGATGGTGATAATTTCCAGAGACATAGCTCATTCACAGGAAACAATGTTCTCTCGTTTCCCTGGTGCAAACTCAGAAACCATGTGCAGATACACACTCATCAAATTCAGTTGTCTGGAAAAACTGTAGGAAGAACAAGACCCTCTGAAGTATGACCACAAAGAGGTTAATAAATTTCCTATAGTGCCTCTGGAACAGGTGTTTGGGACAGTGGAGGCCAGTACATGATGCCTTTAAATTTTTCTCATTCTCAGACCACATTTTAGATAATTTAGGCTTGAAAGGTTCAGAACATGGTTTACAGGGTGACTGTGCACACTGCTCTTTCAAAAGGGTACAATAATCAAAAAGTAAATTGGATGCCTGAGAGCTGGATTCATCTGTTCATTGAAAACCAAGGAGTCATGTGGTCATTAAAAGATAAAGCTAAGTTATAACAAATAGATAATTTAGTTGATGGATGAATATTTTATTGTGATGTATTCTGCCTGTTATTAATACTTTGGAAGGATATTTCATCACTCCACTAAAAGGCATAACAATATTATGCAGTGTGTTCTTATTAGAGCACATTCCTGCATTCCTAAAAACCATGTTCAAAATATAACTTAGGAAGTAGATCATTCTTCCAGCAATATGAATGCCTAAACTATGTGTCAGACCCTGCTTATAGGACACTTCAATCTAATATCTGGCTTCAGTCAAGTGAAGAGGTGGTTAAAATATAATAAGCTGTACAATGACAGGTCTTCTTGCTTCCATCCTTGGTACTTTGATTCTGCTCTTTATACAACCTCCAGAGTAATCCATAGTCAGATCACGTCACTTCCCTACCCAGTAGCCTCCAGTGACTCCTCATCATACTCAGAGTAAAACTAAAGTACTTATGATCACCTAGAAAGCTCTAGATTTGCCCCACTCTTCGCATGTCTGACCTGTTTTCTCACTACTTTCTCTCCTCATTAACTGCTCCAGCCTCATGGCCCTTGCCATTCTTCGGATTTGTCAGCTTTCTTCTGCCTTAGGCTCTTGTCACTTACCCTTCTCTCTGCCTGAAAGTTCTTTCTCAAGATAGTTGCATGGCTTTTTCCTAACTTCCTTCAGGTCTTTACTCAAATGTCAACTTCTCAGAGGGCCTTCTCTTACCATGCTATTTAAAATTATATCTCCCTCTACCTCCACAGCCCAGACGCCCCCTTCTCTGTTTTTCTTTGTGGTCCTAATGGGTGATAAGGACTACATCTGACCATCTAACATACTACCATATTGCTAATGACTTTCTCCCCCAACTAGAATATTCCTAGAAGTAAAAGTAGAGATTTTTGTCTGTTCTTAAACATTTGTTGAAGCAATCAGTGAATAAAAGTTAAATGCAAAGTTCTGGCAGGGAATGGTGGCTCACACCTGTACTTCCATCACTTTGGGAGGCTAAGGCGGGCGGATCACTTCACTTGAGGCCAGAAGTTGGAGATCAGCCTGGGCAAAACCCTGTGTCTCCTAAACATATCAAAAAATTAGCCAGGTATGAGGGTACAGGCCTGTAATCCTACTTGGGAGGCTGAGGCACAAGTATTGTTTGAACCTGAGAGGCGGAGGTTGCAGTGAGCTGAGATCGTGCCACTGCACTCCCGCGTGGGCAGCAGAGCAAGACCCTGTCTCAAACAACAACAAAGTTCTATAAGGGCACATAAGTCCAGTAACAAATATCAAAGATGACTTTTAAGTTACAATGAAGGTAAGATTTGGCAGATACGAGTAGGACGTTTTTAACAGTGTTTCAATCAGAGAATGGCACTTGCTAAGACCCAGAAAAGCACAGAAGAAAGTGTGGCACTTCAGTCATTCATAATAGCTAGAGCATAGCCAGGTTGGGAATGGTAAATGATGAGACTAGAGAGATAATCAGGGACTGGTTAGTGATGAGTCAGATAAAGACAGTGGGAGCCACTGAAGGAAAAATTAAGTGATTAAATTTGCATTTTGGAAAGATCTTTCAGGCTGTAATGTGATGAGTAGATTGGAGGAAGGCAAACCTATAGCAGAAAAGCCTCTAAGGAGCTATTTTGGATATTCTAGTGAAATGGTGGCAGCCTGAAGTAAGCTGACAATGATAGGGATTGTTTGAACCTGGAGAAACGCATTTGAAAAGTGTTTAAGAGACTAAATCAATATTGGCTGTGAAGAGTAAGGAAAAGGAAGAAGCTAAAAACGGACTATGGATGATGGTGCCATTCAGGATCAAGTTTAATTTCTTATAAGAAAAATAACAGATTCCTCTCTGGACATGTTGATGTGCTTATGGGACATCCAAATGATGGTAAGATACCTAGTAGAAAGTTATCTGTAAAAGTATGGGGTTGAGAAGAGGGATCTAGACTCGAGATACAGGCTTGGGGGTCATCAGCTTAGGTACAGTAAAGGAAACAGTAGAAATGGATGATAATCTATAGAATGAAGAAGATAGGACAAAAAAGAAAAACATAAGGAATATTACTATTTAAGGTGGAGATTGGCAAACTACAGCCCATGGACCAAATCTGGCCCGCTGCCTGTTTTCAGTTACCCACCAACTAAGAATGGCTTTTACATTTATTAATGATTACATTTTATCTAAAGTCCTTGATTTTGTTTCTTGGCCTGCAAAACTTGTTCTATTAACTATCCAGTTCTTTAAGAAAAAGTTTGTTGACCCCTGATTTAAAGGCAAAATGAGAAGAGCCTCCAAAGACAAATATAAATGTTAGAGTGGTGGGGAAAATCAGAGTGAAGTGTTGTGTAAGCCAATGGGAAAGACGAGGTTTCCAGATAGTTGGGGAAAGTTTTGGGTTGTCTTGACACAGTAAGTTTATACATTGACACATCCTTCTGCTCCGAATACATAAAAAATAAAAATAAAAAAATTGTAAACAGAACTAAGAGGACATAGGCTGTCAAAAACAAAACTGGGATTTCTATGGACTAGAAATAGAGTGAATATAAGCACAAAATAGTAAAATTAGCAGAAGCCATTCATAATTCTGTTGTGCTCCTGGTCCAGAGGCAGACTGTTGTGACTAGGATTGGACTAAAAGGGGACTAAATGCCACATACAGCAGCTATATTCACAACCTACGGTCAGAGCTTGGGTCTTTTCTTCTCCTAAAAGGAAGTGGAATAAAAACTGCTACTAATCACAGCAGCTTAGTAGGAAGCTTTAAGCCTAGGGAAGAAGAGAGAGCACCCAGTTTCACAACCAAGAATTGAACCAAGCCACCTGCCAGCTCAGTAACTACCTCTGCAATATCTTCAGTGTCAGTGCTGGAACTCCAACCACTGAATTGCCGTTTATATGACCTGGAGCCCTAGATGCCCAGGGCAAGCAACTGTGAAGCTGCTAAATAATAGAGGAAGGAAAAGACAGAATGAAACGAAAAGCCTCTCACCCAAAATGCATCTGCAAATCAAAACTACAAACATGAATAAGTCAAATATTAAGAAAGCCATGACATAACTTTCAAAAATGGAACAAGAATTTATAACAGATAAAATTACAAGTGAAATTAATTTTATAAAACTATCTGGGCTGGGCATGTTGGCTTGTGCCTGTAATCCCACCAGTTTGGGAGGTTGAGGCAGGTGGGTCATCTGAGGTCAGGAGTTTGAGTCCAGCCTGGCCAACATGGTGAAACCCCGTCTCTACTAAAAATACAAAAAAATTTAACCGGGCATGGTGGTGGGCACCTGTAATCCCAGCTACTTGGGAGGCTGAGGCAGGAGAATCACTTGAACACGGGAGGTAGAGGTTGCAGTGAGCCGAGATCGCGTGACTGCACTCCAGCCTGGGTGACAAGAGCAGAAAACTCCATTTAAAAAAAAAAACTATTTGAAAAAGATTTTTCGGAAATATATTTAGTATTCTCAAAGAGATAAATGAAAACAACAGGTCAATATGAAAAAAGAGGCAAAAATGAAATCATAGGTGATTTAAAAACTGAAATCTAGGAAGTAAAAATATAGTTTTGAAATTAAAAATAAATAACAGGGAAAAATATCTAGACTGGAAGTAGAATTAATAGCTTGGGTCATAGTATTAATATTAAGGAATATATCTTAAAAATAGCAGCAGAACCGATAAAATGTGTGAAAGAATGGTTCAGAATGATAGAGTATAAACTGTGGGGCTCCATTGATGTTTATTTGGAGTTCTGGATGAAGAGAATGGAAAGAAAAGAATTAGCACTATTTGACATGACACACCTGATAATTTTCAAGAATTGAATAAAGGCATGAATTTACATCACAGTTAAACTGCAAAAGATCAAAGAGAAGAAGAAAATACTTCACACTACAAGAGTAGAGACAGATTATGTAAAAAGTACAGTTAGACTGGTAGCAAACTTCATCTTAGCAATAAGAGCTGCCAAAAACCAGTACAGCAGTAGGTTCAAAATGCATAACTATAGTGTAGAATTTTATGCACAGTAAAACACTCAAGAATGAAGGCAAAATGAAGCTATTTTCAGATATTCAAAGATAAGGAAATCTAAGTACCACAGGTCATCCCTAAAAGTAATTAAAAGGTATACTTCAACAAGAAGAAAATGAGCTCAGAGGGAAGGAATGGGATATACAAAAATGATGAGCCTAGAAATCGTAAAAATACATGAGTGTATTTTATTAATTATTGACAATGTTCAACTACTTTTTTAAGTCAAAAAACCACAGATGCTGGCAAGGCTGAGAGAAAAGGGAATGCTAGGGTCTACTCTGTTGGAGGGAATGCTAGGGTCTACTCTGTTGGTGGGAATGTAAATTAGTCCAGCCACTGTGGAAAGCAGTCTGGAGATTTCTTGAAGAACTTAAAACAGATCTACCATTTGACCCAACAATCCCATTACTTGGGTGTATACCCAAAATAAAATAAATCATTCTACCAAAAAGATACATGCACTCTTATGTTCATCACTGTGCTATTCACAATAGTGAAGACATGGAATCAACCCAGGTGGCTATCCATGGTGGACTGAATAAAGAAAATGTTGTATACAGTATACACCAATGAATACTACACAGTCATAAAAAAGAATGAAATCATGTCCTTTGCAACAACATGAAGGCCATAATCCTGAGCAAACTAATGCAGGAACAGAAAACCAAATACCACATGTTCTCACTGCATGCGTGGACATAATGATGGAAGCAGTGGACAATGGGAACTACTAGAAGGTGAGGGAGGGAGAGAAAGTTGAAAAACTACCTATTGGGTAGTGAGCTCACTAGCTGGGTGATGGGCTCAACCTCAGCATCATGCAGTGTTCCTGTGTAACCCACACATGTTCCCCCTGTATCTAAAATAAAATTTGAAATTTTTAAAATAAAATTACTTTTTTATTTATATTTTAAAAAGAAAAAAATTTACACTGTAGTCCACAACAATAACGTAGTAGGATGGCATATAATTGGGAGTTAAAGTATGCTAAGGGCCTTATGACAGATACGAGTTTAGGAGAGTGAAGATTTTCAATAGGTTACTAATCCTATGAATCAAAATTACTATGCAGTAAAAACATCATAATTAAAAGTTTGTGTTCTAGACCAAGAATTCAAAATCAGTTAATAAGATGAGGCTAATGATGTCATAAAGGCAAAGATAAAAGTACTTGATCTACCCGTGAAAATCTTTAACAGGATAAAATTCTAACAGTGGCTAATTAAAATAGGCACCGAGACAAAGGAATGCCTGTATATTTTTTAAGTATACATACAGAAAATCCAGCTTTACCAAAAAATAAATTATGCCTAACAATCATGTATTATCAGTTTAGTCTGTTTTAATATGGTCAGTAATTATGTTTAATTTTTCACATTTTAAGGGGCATATGATGGATTATTTGAATGGTTAGGTCATTTAGATCTTCTGTATGTAAACCTACCATTCATATTTATTCCCTAGATCTTTCAAAATTAGGTTTCAACTCTTGTTTCATTTCATGCATACACTCTTATGTATTGGTAAGTCTTTACATGAGTGGTAAAAAAACAAAACAAAACAAACAAAAAAACAGAACAAAAAAACACAACTCCAAAAGCTGTAATGGCTATCTTAAACATCTTAAAGCACAGAATGAACTTTTCTGAGCAGAATTTGGGACTGTCCTTATTTTCTTTTTTTTTTGAGACGGAGTCTTGCTCTGTCGCCCGGGCTGGAGTGCAGTGGCCGGATCTCAGCTCACTGCAAGCTCCGCCTCCCGGGTTTACGCCATTCTCCTGCCTCAGCCTCCCAAGTAGCTGGGACTCCAGGCGCCCGCCACCTCACCCGGCTAGTTTTTTGTATTTTTTAGTAGAGACGGGGTTTCACCGTGTTAGCCAGGATGGTCTCGATCTCCTGACCTCGTGATCCGCCCGTCTCGGCCTCCCAAAGTGCTGGGATTACAGGCTTGAGCCACCGCGCCCGGCCCTTATTTTCTATTTCTGAGTGTCATAAAAATATAGAGATAAAAATATGCAGTAAGATGTAAATATTAAGTGAATGTATTTAAAAATATTCACTTATATATATATTGATCTTGTTTCTAATGGAATCATTCATAAATGTCTAGTAATTTAAATGAAAATATTTTCCAAGAAGTGATGATCTTCTCTTTGAACCCTGAAGCACTTTGCACTTTTCTTCAGACACCTACCAAATTTTGCCTTATCTTGTAGCTACTTATCACTTTTGTCTCATTATATAGACACTAGTCTTCTCAAGGCCTTCTACCATGGCTCCCCATTCTCCACAAGTAGACTAGTGCCATCTATACAGAGCATTAAAATGTTGCATGCATGGCTGGTTCATATATCTGAATTTTTGTTTTTGTTTTGTTTTCACTGTAAGAGGAAAGCATTTTACAGTATGTTACTGCTGCATGTTGTCTTGCAAAGCTATGGAATTTTTACAAATTTGCTGGTAAAGTAAGTAAAGTATTTGAGTAATTGGACCTTCAAGATAAGGAAGATTTGTGTAAAGCTGATTGTGTTGATGTTTTGAAGGAACTTTAAATCATAGTTTAACATAAGAATCTTATTTCAGTACTGACCGTTATTTCAGTCTTAGGAAAGTCAGGAATTCATGGTGTGCATGAAAAAACTTAAGGTAGGAGAGGTTAAGTGATGTCACCAAAGTTACACACAACAATTGGGATTTGTGGTTGTTGATTTATGCACATTTTTTTACTGACTGGGACGTTGAAGTGGAAAGCATATCATCCTCTCCAAGCATACATGGAAACATGCTGCAGTAGTTATTTTTCATATATAAAGTATGTATTTTCTTCAAAAAAAGTAAACTGTTATTACTCTTCTGTGCTCTCTGAGCCCTCTGGTTGTACTCTTGTTACAACATGTACTATGCAATTATGGTTAATTGTTTAACTGTCTTCCTAAAGCAGACCCACCTCAGTATTTGGCATTGGGTAGATGCCCAAAAATGTTTATTGAATGAATAAATGATTCCCTAGATGTAATTTAATTGCCTTTGGAATTTGGATTCTCAAGTTTATTTATATTATTACTCATTTTTCTAAAGCAAATAGATTCTGAATCTCTTTGTTGATTATTAGTCGGTTCTATCAGATTTACATAAAGGACAATCAGTGACTGACCTGCGAACCAGTAGCTCAGTACTTCTGTGGCCACAATATTGGAAATGTGTTAGCTGCTTTGAGAAAGAAAAATGTGGCAGTTTATATCCAAACTTAGAATCATGGAGTTTTGTCTGATTTCAAGTCTTCCTCATTTTATGCAAATATATATTTCTCATCTATTATTTAAAACTTTATAACTCCAATTAGTTTAAATGAGTATGAACCCCTTTATGAGGCAAAAATATTTTTATAAAATTGTCTTCTAATTTGAATTTTATGTGTCATGATCGGTTAAAGCAATATGCCACTTTTATTAAAGACATGAATACTTCATGAGAATTAAGCTAACCTATTTTGGAATTATGGGAGGAATATGTAGGAAACCAGTATTTCAACAAGTTGTATTTTTAATTTAGACCATTTTGTTAATATTTTTAACAGCTCTTATTTAGATATAATTGTATGCCATACAATTCACCCATTTAAACTGTTCAATTCAGTGACGTTTAGTATAGTCACAGAGCTGTGCAACCATGACCACAATCAATTTTAAAAAATTTAATTACCCTAAAAAGAAATTCTACACCTCTTAGTCGTCACTCCTCTATTGTCCCCATCCTGCAACATTTTGTTAACATTTACACTTTATGGTTGAAATACTTATTTCCTACCCTGTCTTAGTGTAAAAATCTTAAGTTTGCCTTTTGCACATGCATCTATGTATTTCAGCAATCTCTGTACAGTCCATATTTTTCACATCTTGCTACAAGCTGTATGTGCAAATGAGCTTCAGAATTAGAATTTGAGTATCATAGTTTTACTTTTTCCTCAAAATATAAAACTTTAAAATTAGTTTATTATTTGAAGATGAACCATTGCTTTATTGATAGAATTGAAATCAGCAATCTTGTAACTGACTTCTTACTGGTGAGTTAGTCATTGTATAGTGATTGAAGAAGTATCTCTGCACCAAATTCAAATTGGAATAAATTATACTGGGATACTTGCTCTCTCTCTGTCTCTGTCTCATAATTTGGCCTAAATTATTCTTCATAGGTTTTTACAATTTTTGGAAAACTAAAGTTAGTAACAATGCATTTTGGATTTTTCAGAATAGAATTCCCCACGTAAATGAGAAATAACATTATACACTAAGTCTATTTTGATGAATGGGAATGTATAAATCACTTGTCAGAAACATTACATGATTTTTTATGTGTAATTTACACTAAATTCTTGCTGGCACAAAGCATTCTCTGAATTAAATTCTCTGTACAAAAGCAGTAAAATGTATAATGCATTTCTGAATAATGCATTAACATCCTTATATTCAAGATCAGTGATAAACAAACTGGTACCCTAGTATGTGGGGATACAGTGCTATAGGACTGCTGAGTTCATCTGATGGAAGCTTTTAGAGACTTGTCTACTATCTTTGCATCTATTGCCATAGAAACAAATTTAATAGATTTTTTAAACAAATTTAATAGATTTATTTAAAGCAGTGTGCCACTTTTATTGGAGACATTAATACTTCATGAGAGTTAAGTTACCCTATTTTGGAATTGTGGGAGGAATATATAGAAGCCAGTATTTCAACAAGTTGTGTTTTTTAATTAGGCCATTTTGTTAATATTTTTAACAGCTTTGTATACACTTTATATAAGATATATCATTTATGTATTATTGTGATACCTAATTGTAACATCAGGGACACAAATGGATAACCTAAGTACAGCTATGAAGGGCTAACTGTTCTTATCACTTCAATTTATTAACTAATGAAAATTGGTCTCGAACTCCTGGCCTCAAGAGATCCTCTCTCTCGAGCCTCACAAAGTGCTGGGATTACAGTCATGAGCCTTATTATTTGTTTTGTTTGTTTGTTTGTTTGTTTTGCTGACCTTAGATTTGGTCTTCTAAAGCACCAACTACACATCCCTTATATATGCTAGATACTAGTTTGCTGAATTGATATATTAACAAAACCTGTTTATATATGAATCCAAGACAGTGAGTTATTAAATGTACCATAAAAAGCTAGTAAGTATACAGATACCCAGAATGACCATCCTAATATATTCCAAGGCATATCTTTGTCTCATCTAATAGGATTTAATTTTCATAAAGAAATGAGATAATTTTCACGTTCCTTCCTAATCTAAAATTCCTGAATTCTGAACTTATTTTGTCTTTTACCATTTATTCTTAGCTACTTGAATAATGACCCTTTTCAAAGCTTCAGTAACCTTTCTCTCAGGAGTAGCATAGAGTCATCTCTAATCTAGAAGTTTTTAGTTCATCATGTTTGTAGTCCTATCATCTGTCTAGGAAAACTTCCCAACACTGACCCTTTATATAATTGCATTCACTTTATAGACATTTTAGTTCAATTAAACAATTTTGTTTTTCAGTATATACCATGCAAGGAGGCAATATACTATGGTGTTTGAAAGCTCAGATTCTAGTCAGACATATCTGGGTTTGACTTCCTGATCTGCACTTACTATTTATATAATCATAAGCCAACTACTTATTTTCTCTGAGCTTTAGTTTCCCCATGTAAATGGGAATAGTAGTTGTATCAACCTCATGCTGTTGTGATATGAGACAGTTCTTGCAAGGCAGCACTTAGGAGAGTACTTGGTGGGTGTGTGTGTGTTTGTGTGTGTGGGGGGGTGGGTGTATGAGTTCAACAAATGTTAAGTGATTTTTTAAAAATGTACCAAGCACACGGGAAACAGCAGTGATAAGACAGCTATAGGCTGGGTACAGTGGCTCCTGCCTGTCATCCCAGGACTTTGGGACGTCAAGGTGGTTGGGTCACTTAAGCCCAGGAGTTCGAGTCCAGCCTGAGCAATATGGCAAAACCCTGTCTCTACCAAAAATACAAAAACTAGCCAGGTGTGGTGGCGCATGCCTGTAGTCCCAGCTACTCGAGAGGCTGAAGTGGGAGGGTCTCTTAAGCCCAGGAGGTGGAGGCTGCAGTGATCTATGATCACACCACTGCACTCCAGCCTGGATGACAGAGTGAGACTTTGTCTCAAAAAAAAGGTAGTTACAGGCCCTGTCCTTCTAGACAAACAAATAATTACAATAAAGAGTGATGACTATTATAACTGAGGAAATACACAGTTGTTCATGGATATAGTAGGAAGACTAAACACAATCTAGAGGTTACGGAAGGCCCCTTTGAGGAAGTAACATGAGTGAGTAGTTAGACTCTTAGCCAAAATATAGGTTTTATGAGATAAACTATACTGTAGTACAATTTTAAGATATTACAAAGATCCCTGGATATGTCCATCAAGAACATTAAGGGTCTGCTATTACGAGTATCACTTAGCATTGAATGAAACAGAAATGAAATGTGAAGCCTTAGAAAAAGCAAGAACTCTCTAGAAGAGGAACTAACATTTGTTTCATAAAAATTTATTAGACACATATTTAGCTAGAGAAGAGGAGTTTGGGGGGCAGAATTTAAATATGATCGTCACTAACATTTATGCAGATTATTCAGTCATCTAAACAAGCACTTGAGATAGGAAGTATTAGCCCTGTTATATGAATAAGAATACCGAGGCTTCAAGAGGATAAGCAGTTTGCCTGATGTTATGTGGCTAGTAAGAGAAGGAGTTAACATCCAAACTCTGGCATAATTATTTCATAGGCCATGCTCTTAGCCACTGTTGTAATAGTCTCTGAACAGTGGATACACAGTCCATGCCCATAAGGAGCTCATAGTCTAGAGGACAGTAGTTGTTCTGGTCTGTAGCTGCTAGGACAAAACTTATTTTGAAATCACTTATATCACAAAGTTAACAACCATAAATGGTCTTTCTACCTGATTCCCCTGATAAAATATATCATTTCTGCCTATCTTTCTCAGATCCCTGCTTCCCCCTTTCCCTGCTAAAAAGGCCTTCTGATGTTGTGTGCCATTTAATATTTACAAATGAATATTTTCAGAGGTATAGTTTTTTTAGGATCTTTACATTTATTTTCTATATGATCACTTGCCCATGTAGTGAGGATATAAACTTGCCTGCTGACTTAAAGCTAAGTGTATTTTAAATTTCAGATGAAAAGCATTGTGTAAATATAAATTGATTATCACATTTCTCTTCAAATGAACTTAAAAGTGCTCCTTGTGAATAGGAAGGGATTTTATGTTTGCCTTTTCATAAAATTATTTAATGGTCGGGTGTCCTCCAGGCTTAACAACTCCTGTGAGTTTTGTTTGCCTTAAATCAGCAGCCTTTTAAATGTTTCAGTTCGCCTTTAGTAAAGGTCTTATTCTCACTAGCAGATATTCTGAAAAAAGTTTTTACACTGTTCTCCACATAAGAAGGTATTATTTGTGACATTATGATGGAGAACAGAAGCTCAACAATGTTAAACAGTGTTCATCCATGACCAAAGTATAGATTAACGTGGGTACCTTGAAGTCCCCATGCTGAAGGGCTGTTCATCTTTACCTTCTTCCTTGCTGCACTACATTTTGTGTCAGATAGTCTGATAGGAACATATTTTGCAATGTTTTTGCCTCCTGTATTTCTCCCATAAACCTTTTAGGTGCTAGAGAACAGGAGGGTTTAAACCAGAGAGCAGGCTCCAGATAACCCACCTGAGAAAACCCTGACCCTGCCTATCACTCACTAGCTGTTTCCTTCCCTCCTTTTCCTTTAGACTAAATTAAGCAGACCCAGTGCTTCTAATAGGATCGTCTCTAAAATTAGCTGTGCTTGACTTTCCTTGTGCCTCATCTAAAGACTTTTACCCCAGCTGCTTCTTGGAAAGAAAAAAATATGTATTGCAGTGAATATCTTATCATAGCACAAGTGAAAAAGGCTTACTAGACTGTGAAGCAGTATTGGTGCTGAAGTTGGAAGCAGAGCCTGCAGAGATGAGCTCCAGTTCTGATATCCAAGAAGGAGGGTGTTTTGAAAGATGCCCTGGCTGAGGAACTATTGAAGGCCAGTTGGAACTTGAGCTGCAGGGAGCCCATCTTGGGCCACCTGGAGTCTCTTCTAACCCTTGTCCCACATTTTCCCACATTTCCTCCCGCCTTACCCAAGGCCTGCTTCCCTCCTGCTGTGTGCACATTTCTTCCCATTTCCTGCCAATCTCAAGAACTGCACCGCTGGTTAAAAGAACTACTCATATTTCAGTCCCTTAGAATCTAGTTAGCTCTTTCATTTCCTTTTTTATTTACTTGTGATAGTCAAACTTAACATTCCTTTACATTCTTTGAGTCTGGATTACTTCAAGATTTTTTTTAGGCTGCTAGTGAATGCTAATATAAGAAAGCTCAGGATCCCTCCTCTAATCCTAAAAGTAACTTTACGTATCTTTAAAATACTATTAAGCTAAATGCAATGTGGTATGCTAGATTCAATCCTGGAACAGAAAAAGGAGGACGTCAATAGAAAAACTGAGAAAGTCAAAATAAAGGCTGTAGGTTAGTTAATAGTACCAATATAATTTCTTAGTTTTGATAAATATACCATGGTTATATAAGATGTTAATATGTGCCAGGCATGGTGGCTCACGCTGTAATTCCAGCACTTTGGGAGGTCGAGGCAGGTGGATCCCTTGAGGTCAGGAGTTCGAGACCAGTCTGGCCAATATGGTGAAACCCCATATCTACTAAAAATACAAAAAAATTAGCCGGGCATAGTGGCACATGTCTGTAGTCCCAGCTGCCTGGGAGACTGAGGCAGGAGAATGGCATGAACCCAGGAGGCGGAGGTTGCATTGAGCCAAGATCGCGCCACTGTACTCCAGCCTGGATGACACAGCAAGACTCCATATTAAAAAAAAGAAAAATAAAAGATGTTAATACAAAGGAAAGCTCGACTAAGGCATATAGGAAATCTCTACTATCCTTGAAACCCCTCTGTAAATCTAAAATTACTTGAAAATAAAAAGTTTTTAAAATATATTTTAAAAGTATATATATATATATAGAGAGAGAGAGAGAGTGTAAAATCTTGGGCTTTGTAAAATCAAGATTTTACAAATTTGGGCTATTTAGAGATAAGGGTGCCAGAAGTCAAACATACTTGCAGTTACATGCAAGATTTTCCCACAACATTCTTGATGTAAACCCATTACACACTCAGAAATCAGATAAACCTAGACTCAGTCCCCAGCTCTGCTACTTCTAGCTTTGTACGTTTGAGCAAGTAACTGATTGTTCTAAGACTGATTTTCTTATCTGTATAATGGGGCTGATGAGTCCTACCTCACAGGATTGTTGTAAGGACTTATATGTGAGGATAGCTAATGGCCTGCTACGTGGTAAGCCCTTGAAATGTTGCTCTCAGTAGCCCTCCAAGATGGTAATTTGATAAAAGTAAAATTTGAGTTCCTGTTTCCTCCTTAAATTTGTTTTGACTCTCAAGAATTGCTTTCCCCCTCTGTCCCTCAGGATATAGAAAGTTCTGGGTCATCAGCAATCCCATTACTGGGTATATACCCAAAGGATTATAAATCATTCTACTCTAAAGACACATGCACACATATGTTTATTGCAGCACTATTCACAATACCAAAGACTTGGAACCAATCCAAATGTCTATCAATGAATGACTGGATCAAGAAAATGTGCCACATATATACCATGGAATACTATGCAGCCATAAAAAAGGATGAGTTCATGTCCTTTACAGGGATGTGGATGAAACTGGAAACCATCATTCTCAGTAAAGTAACACAGGAACAGAAAACCAAAC
>NW_012123931.1:895817-897269 GCF_000951035.1 Colobus angolensis palliatus | reverse complement strand
GTCTCAAAAAAAAAAAAAAAAAAAAAGAATATTGCAAAAAAACTGATGCCAAGATGAGTAAGGCAGGATGATTGACAAAGGCCCAGTGGTTGGCCTCCGCATCTCTGGTCTCTCCTTTCCCTCTTTCCCTTCAGGCAGGCCTAACAGAAGGGCCTGCCTTCTCGATCAGCACAGACAAGGACCAGTAATGTTTTCCAAAGGTTCTAGCTTACTTGTACCCTTACCTTGACTTTTCCAAGGCTGTGGGTTTCTGAGACTTTCCTTTCTTATTGATGGGCTGTCTCTCCTCTTAAGGGAATTTCTGATGTCAGAGCCCCAGAAATTAAATTAATTGTAACTTTATTCTTTGATTCAGCAAATATTTATTGAATACCTACTTTTTGCTAGACCCAATATAAACATAATTCCAGCTGTTAGAGACCTCACAATCTAGTTTGTAATGAAGTAAACAGATACGGTAATCATTATGATTTAGTTTACAACCAAATAAATATAAAAATCAGTAAAGAAGCAAAAGTGTTATGATGGAGAGAAAATAGAAATTGCCACCTCTGAGAAAAGGGTCTGAGCTCTAAGGTCCTGCCTCCTGGGAGCTGCTGGACCCATTAGAGGTAGTCCATGTTACTGGCTCTTGTCCATATAACCCATTTGCCCAAAGCAAATTTTCTTTACTGTCATAGTCCCAAATTTCTTTTACCTTCAAACTTTAAAACATTCAGGATACTTGAGATACAGGGGCAAGGAAAAAAGGAACTGCTGTGTTAAGACTCATGAGGTTCTGCTGTAAAGCAGTGGGTAGACCTGGAAGTTGGAAATGGTTGGCCTATAAAGTTGTACAGGGAATGTCATATATACATTCTTGACTTAGGTCCTTTGTCTTTTAATTTGAGAGCATAGTAGCTTAGAAAACTGTCCACATTGACACCAGTTGTGTTCTAAAGAATTATTCAAAGGAATCATTTCTTCTATGATCATCTTTTTATATCCACTCATTATATCATTATAACATTTATCTCACTGTATGGCATTTATCTATTTGTAAGTCTATTGCTTACTAGACTATGAGTACTGGTCCTGGCCCAGTGCCTCCCACTTGGCAGCTTTGGAGAACTTGAGGGCAAGGAAGATCAAAATAACTATCATGAGCTTTGTTGGATTGCAGTAATGAACTCTTCATACTAATCTTTGGTCATCTGTCTCAGTACCATTTAAAAAGAAAGAGCACTTTTACATATCTGTTGGCTGCATAAATGTCTTATTTTGAGAAGAGTCTGTTCATATCCTTCACCCACTTTTTGATGGGGTTGTTTGTTTTTTTCTTGTAAATTTGTTTGAGTTCTTTGTAGGTTCTGGATTTCTGGATATTAGCCCTTTGTCAGACGAGTAGATTGCAAAAATTTTCTCCCATTCTGTAGGTTGCCTGTTCACTCTGATGGTAGTTTCTTTTGCTGT
>NW_012123931.1:888788-894007 GCF_000951035.1 Colobus angolensis palliatus | reverse complement strand
CTATTCACAATAGCAAAGACTTGGAACCAACCCAAATGTCCATCAGTGACAGACTGGATTAAGAAAATGTGGCACATATACACCATGAAATACTATGCAGCCATAAAAAAGATGAGTTTATGTCCTTTGTAGGGACATGGATTCAGCTGTAAACTATCATTCTCTGCAAACTATTGCAAGAACAGAAAACCAAACACTGCATGTTCTCACTCATAGGTGAGAATTGAACAATGAGAACACTTGGACACAGAAAGGGGAACATCACACACTGGGGCTGGTTGTGGGGTTGGGGGAGTGGGGAGGGATAGCATTAGGAGATTTACCTAATGTAAATGGCGAATTAATGGGTGCAGCACACCAACATGGCACATGTATACATATATAACAAACCTGCACGTTGTGCACATGTACCCTGAACTTAAAGTATAATAAAGAAAAAGAGAGAGAGAGAGAAGGAGCACTCAGGTCTTGTGGTCTGCTTCTGTCCTTCAGTTCCTGCACCTACCCTCTCTCACTCACTCTGTTCTTTCCTTCCTTAGTCCAAATGGGTCAGAAATGGCACAATTCAGCTCCCTCAGGGAGCACCTTCCAAAGAGTCCAACTTCTAATTAGCATCACAAAGGAATTGTTCGTCTGACACTAAGAAAGCTTTTCTAGCCTCTCAGCCCCACTTACTGTATCGCCTAAGCCTTCAAACTGTAGCTTACAATTTTACTCTTTTTGGTATCACCTTCCCACAGTGTATGTTTTTGTTCTTGTGACATCCCTGACCCCAAAACCTAGTGCTCTCAGTGTTAGTGCCTACAGCTGAAAAGCTGAGCACAGATATTTATGTAGATTATGGGAATATAAAGAAGCCAGCAGTTAGGAAGCTTGTAAGGGAGAAACACAGAATAAGGAGCATCATCTCATTGTGCTTGCTTGTTTTAAACTAACATTAACAGACAAGGATAGTAGAAAAGTGGAAATGATGTCTTTTAAGTGTTAATAAAGTTTTCCATTTTGGGAAAAACGACCATAAAAATTTTCACTTCAGGACCTTCTCATCTCTATAAATTAGGCTACTGAGTTCTAAATTTATGGACTTGCCAAAACCTACTTGTATTTTCTCTAAACAGGTCTTAAGGTGCCACAGATGCTCAGAACAAATCTAGCCTATACTGCTAATGAACACGCAAACAGTTTTCCCCATCTGCCACCTCTGTCTAAAAAGCTTTGAAGGCCTTCCTCCCTGATCACAAAGAACATAATTATTGTCTACAGAAAAGTCAAGTACAAAGGCCACTAGCCTTTGCAGGCCGCCAAAGATTAACAGCTGCCTCTTCTTTGATTGGGAGAGGTAATAACAGTTACTCTAGTTAATAATTGGATGGATTCCCTGGCTGTGTAATTCAGATTGAGACTGTCATTTTTTGCTGGCCTTTAGCTAAGTGGGGTTATTAGAATGGAGCCACTAATCCTATTAGTCAGTTGTCAGTCTCACAGTGGGTGAGAGCAGGGGAAGGCAGAGCTTTTAAGGTATTATGCCAGGTACGTAAGGGAAGCTACACGTCTTATCTTTAAAGGTATGTTTTTCTCAATCAGATCAGAATTACCAAGCTTTTTATGAAAGTTTTTTCCAGTTTCATATGTCTGAATGCAGAGAATTGGAAAAGGGATAAAAGGGAATTCACCTTTCTAGAATGAGATATTTTCAGTCACTGAAAAAACAGTATGTGCATCCTGTGCTTGGCCCTGGGTAGGAACACAGACACAGGAGAGTTTAGGCGTTACCATCTACTACATAGACACAAATAACTTTGCATCAAGTAGAAAGTGGTAAGGGCCACACAAAAAAAATACAGTTAAATATACAGAGAGCTTTGACGTTAGTTGAGGGGATCTGAGTGACTTAACAGAAGAAGCAGCATTTGATCTTGGTCTTAAGGGATTGGGAAAGCATTTGAACACTACAAGTTGGAAAGGTGACAGTTTGAATGGAGAAGATAATTATGGTTAAGGATTTTTAGTGTACTTGCTTTTTCTGGATGCTAAGAGGGATAGGGACAAGTATAAAATGGTGTATCTGAAGAGCATCCAGTCTTCTTCTTATGGCATTAAGGCATCCAGAAATGTAATCAGAGAACTGTATAGGAAGTGCCAAGTGATTGGCACAGGAAGTTAGTGTGGTATGAAAAGAGAGGAACAAGAGATGGGGAAGCTTTCTGTGTTATTTAAGTCTACCTAGATTTGTATGAGGATTATTTTCTTTTTGGATTTGCATAAAAGGTATTTAACGCCACATGCTTACGAAGGTTTTTTTCTCTCTTAGTTTTAATATTTGGTTGGTTCATCATTGAGACAGCTTGATTTTCCCTTTCTGTCCCCATGAGATGAAGAAGTCACCTCTAATATCACAGGATTGTTTCATCCATCTTTATATATAAACTGTTAGGGAATGGGATCCAGTGAGCAGTATTTCTCTTTGTTATATTTAACATGCCTCTATATTGTGTTAACGTATCATATCTCACAGGAAATAAATTTTTACTGTCTGAAATAAGTCCTTTCATTTGTTCATTCTTTTGTTCCATCACTTATCTATGAGGTGTTTATTATTCCTGCTCTGTGCCAGGACTGAGGCGGCAAAGATGAGTCAGATACCACTCTTGAGGAGCTTGCAGACAAGAGAGAATGGGGCCGTGAGGTAGGGCTGAGGTGATGGATGAGTAGGGCTTGATGTGGGGCATGAAGAACTTAGGATGATACTGAGCAGTGTTTCTATCTGGCCATGCTCCATGGAAGAGAGTCCTGAGGTGGCTCGTTGCATCTCTAATCCAGAAGTAAACATAACCAGAATCTTCCTTAGCTCCAGGCAGAGATTTGGGAGATTTCTTAATTTCACAGTTGATTTTGCTTTTTGCTTTTTTTTTTTTTTTTGAAAAGCTGCAAATAATAAACTAAAACTTCAGTTTCCAATAGTGCATTAGTAAAAAGTTGGCTCTGAATGGCCTTTATCTTCCTGAAATTGGCTTATTCGGTCCTGTTTAATATCTGTTAGAGCTTGTGTCTTAGGTTTTTCAAGAGGTCGCATCCATGTTGTTGGCATTGCAGAAAAGGCTTTGAGGGTTTTTTTGGAGGCTTTTTTTAAGGCATAGATGTATACATTAAAATGATCTGCTTTTACTCAGTCCCTTTCCCCTCCAATTCTGCAGTGCTGACCCAGTTTCCTCCCATTATGGAGGGGTCTGCAGGAACAGCAGTGGTGCTGCTTGGTTTCCCTGTGGACAGACTGATCAGCCGGTGTTTCTTCTTGGCTTAACGTACTCTATGCCCTGTTTTTGAGTTGAGAGATGTCAGTACATAATGGCTTTACGCTAAAATGGAATATGAGAGGAAAGTTTAGTTCCTTTCTTGATGGATGTTACGAAAGTTCAGGGCGAACATGTCCTCCAGTCTTGGAAAACTGAATCTCATTCTTTGGTCATGAAGCTCATTTCCAGTGAAAAACTATTCTGTAAGGCAAACATAATAACAAGAATGGAGGATTTCATCCTGCAATCATACTAGAGAAATTACTGTTTCTGTTTTCACAGTTACAACCATGTATAATGGGGCTGGACATGGTGGCTCATGCCTATAATTCCAGCACTTTGGGAGGCTGAGGCAGGTAGATCACCTGAGGTCAGGAGTTCGAGACCAGCCTGACCAACATGGTGAATCCCCATCTCTACTAAAAAAAAACCCACAAAAATTAGCTGGGCAAGTTGTCAGGTGCCTGTAATCCCAGCTACCCATGATGCTGAGGTTGCAATGAGCCAAGATCGCACCACTGCACCCAAGCCTGGGCGACAGAGCAAGACTCCATCTCAAAAAACAAACGAGCGAAATATATATATATATATATACACACACACACACACACACACATACACACACACACACACACACACACATATATATATAAAATAAGAGTATCTTTGTCAGCCGTCCTCCTCATTCAGCAACATTGTTGAGCAATTACTGAGTGCAGTCCCCTATGCTAAGTCTTTGGGATATGATGATGAAGCAGACATGGTCTCTGACATCAGGAAGCTCAGAGTTTAGTGGAGATACAAAGATGAAAAACTAGAGGATCATCCTTCCTGAAAAGGAACAGTTTATGCAAAAGCACAGAGGCATGAAAAAGTAGGGGTCATATAAGGAATTTAGTTACAAGAGAAGCAGGATCCTGGCAGGGAAGGAGGCTATTGGAGAGGGATCAGATTCTAAAGAATGATTCTAAAGTCCATGGATCTTGTTCTGTAGACTATGAAGAAGTTGTCCCTGGAGTGTTTTAAGCAAAGAGTGATGTAATGACATTTACTCTTTAGGGCATTTCTTCATTGTGTATCCAGGGCAGGACTACTCAAACGGAGTCCATAAGCCAGTGCCAGGCCACTGTTATGAAACATAATGAGATATATACACAAATCAAGAGTAAATTTTTCAAATTGACAGAGTAATTTTATGTCTTTTTGCATCTACTATTTTATTTATTTATTTTTATTTCCATAGGTTTTTGGGGAACAGGTGGTATTTCATTACATGAATAAGTTCTTTAGTGGTGATTTGTGAGATTTTGGTGCACCCATCTCCCCAGCAGTATACATTGAACCCAATTTGTAGTCTTTTATCCCTCACCCTCTTCCTACCCTTTCCCCCGAGTCTCAGAGTTCATCATGTCATTCTTATGCCTTTGCATCCTCATAGCTTAGCTCCCACTTATCGGTGAGAACATACAATGTTTGGTTTTCCATTCCTGAGTTACTTCACTTAAAATAATAGTCTCCAATCCCATCCAGGTTTCTGCAAATGCCATTAATTCATTCCTTTTAATGGCTGAGTAGTATTCCATATATATATATGTATATACACACACATATACATATATACACACATACATACACACACACACACACCAGTTTCTTTATCCACTTGTTGATTGATGGACATTTGGGTTGGTTCCACATTTTTGCAATCACGAATTGTGCTGCTATAAACATGCATGAGCAAGTATCTTTTTGTTATAATGACTTCTGTTTCTCTGGGTAGATGCCCAGTAGTGGAATAGCTGGATCAAATGGTACTTCTACTTTTAGTTCTTTAAGGAATCTCCACACTGTTTTCGTAGTTTACATTCCCACCAGCAATGTAGAAGTGTTCCCTTTTCACTGCATCCACACCAACATCTATTTTTT
>NW_012123931.1:860002-888738 GCF_000951035.1 Colobus angolensis palliatus | reverse complement strand
TATAAACATGCATGAGCAAGTATCTTTTTGTTATAATGACTTCTGTTTCTCTGGGTAGATGCCCAGTAGTGGAATTGCTGGATCAAATGGTACTTCTACTTTTAGTTCTTTAAGGAATCTCCACACTGTTTTCCTAGTTTACATTCCCACCAGCAATGTAGAAGTGTTCCCTTTTCACTGCATCCACACCAGCATCTATTTTTTTTTTTTTATAGCCATTCTTGCTGGAGTAAGGTGGTATCACATTGTGATTTTGATTTGCATTTCCCTGATCATTAGTGGTGTTGAATATTTTTGCATATGTTTGTTGGCCATTTGTATATGTTCTTTTGAGAATTGTCTATTCATGTCCTCAGCCTGTGTTTTGATGGGATTGTTTGTTTGTTTGTTGTTTGCTAATTTTTCTTGCTATTTGAGTTCCTTGTAGTTTCTGAGTATTAGTCCTTTGTTGGATGTATAGATTGTGAATATTTTCTCCCATTCTGTAAGTTGTCTGTTTATTCTGCTGACTGTTCCTTTTGCCATGCAAAAGCTCTTTAGTTTAATTAAGTTCCAGCTATTTATCTTTGTTTTTATTGCATTTGCTTTTGGGTTCTTAGTCATGAAATCCTTGGCTAAACCAATGTCTAGAAGGGTTTTTCCGATGTTATCTTCTAGAATTTTTATAGTTTCAGGTCTTAGATTTAAGTCCTTGATCCATCTTGAGTTGATTTTTGTATAAGGTGAGAGATGAGGATCCAGTTTCATTCTCCTACCTGTGGCTAGCCAATTCTCCCAGCACCTTTTGTTGAATATGGTGTCCTTTCCCCACTTTATGTTTTTTGTTTGCTTTGTTGAAGACCAGTTGGCTGTTAAGTATTTGGGTTTATTTCCGGGTTCTCTGTTCTGTTCCATTGGTCTATGTGCCCATTTTTATACCAGTACCATGCACTTTGGTGACTGTGGCCTTATAGTATAGTTTGAAATCAGGTAATGTGATGCTTCCAGATTTGTTCTTTTTGCTTAGTCTTGCTTGGGCTGTGCAGGCTCTTTTTTGGTTCCATATGAATTTTAGGATTGTTTTTTCTAGTTCTGTGAAGAATGATGATAGCATTTTGATGGGAATTGCATTGAATTCTTAGAGTGCCTTTGGCAGTGTGGTCATTTTCACAGTATTTTAAAATGTGGCCTTCTACTTAGTACATTTTTTCCCATTTGTTCAGTATTTCATCTGTATTTCACAAAAGTGTCAGTCTATAATGGAGTAAAAATGTTAAAAACAAAAAATTGGGGTTTTTTTTGATAGAGTTTGGGAAGCAGTGTTCTAGAAAATGGGCTGGTTAGAGTAAACTCGGACCCAAAGATACTAATTAGGAGGTTGTTATAATACCTTAAACAAGATACCATGAGAGCCTAACTAGACATGGTTCTGACATGGTAATTAACAGTAGGCATGGATAGAAGAAGCAAGAACTGTAACAGAAGTAGAATTTCCAGAATTTGGAGGCTGGATCAGTGTGAAAGCTGAAGAAAAGGGGATAATCTAGAGGAGCAAATGTTCTTTTGAGAATCTACTAAAAATTGGACCCTTGCCCTATGCATTACTATGAACTTCTCCATCCCTGTTTCACAGAGATATTTCATTTATTTTTAATATGGTTATGACTTTTAATGTTTTAAAATATTTTATCTGGAATCCTTATTTGTTTTACGTATAAGAAAGGAGGTGTATGTATGTGTTTACATCCCCATCTTGACCCTCTACCATTTTCCCTACACTTGAGATGTTTCCACAGTTCCCTAGGCTTGGTGTAAAACTACTGGTGGGATAGCCAGTCCCTACCAAATTAAATCCAGAAAATATTTATACGTACTATATGATCTAATTTATATGAAAATCTATGATAGACAACACTAACTTATGGTACTATGAAACAAATCAGTGGTCGCTTCAGAGAGGAAGGATTGACCATGGAAGGAGCATGAGGGAACTTTCTAGAGTGATAGAAATGGTTGTGTCTTGATAAGCATTTGTCAAGTTTGATTGAACAGTATATTTAAGATCTGAGCCTTTCACCCAATTATAAAATATACCTGAATTAAATTTTTTAAATCACGAACAGCCAGTAAACATAAGATGTTCAATCTCCCTGGTCATCAGGAAACAGCAAATAAAAACCTCAGTAAAATGCCAGTACACACCCATTACAATGACCAAAGTTAAAAAGAACGGTAAAACCAATTTTAGTGAGAATGTGGAATAACGGAAATTAACACTATACCGCAAATATTGTTCAAAATATTTTAGAAAGCTGTTTGGCCATAGCTACTAAAACTGAACCTATGCATACTCTGTGACCCAGCAGTTCTACTCCTAGATATGCCCAACATAGCTGAATGTCACATGTGCCAAATACATGTGCACAAATGTTTAAAGGAGCGTTGTCCAAAGTGTCAAAGTAGAAACAAGCTAAATGTCAATCAGCAGTGAAACATTTAAATAAGTGGATATAGAGAGTCACAAAGGAATAGTATACAGCAAAGAAAATGAATGAAGTACTGCTACAGGCAGCAACATGGATGAATTTAGAAATAAACAATCAACCAAAAAAAGCTAGACACAGTTGGATAAAGTGTGATATAGATGTGAAAAGAAGGCAAAATGAATTCATGAGTTTAAAAGTTGGGATAACCTTTACATTTTGGGACAAGGAAGAGATAGTGAATAGGATGGGCACAAGGGATACTATGGCATGCTATGAAGCTTTGTATTTTAATTTTGGAGTTGTTACACGGTGTGTTCAACTTGTTTTAACTCATGCAGCTGTACAATTATGATTAGTACACTTTTCTCTATATTATATGATAATACACAGAGCTTATTATTCTAAGTATATTGACATCCTAGCATAAAAAGAGGGAATAACAACAGCATTACAGTATTAAATAAACTGTTAACTACCTGGGTTTTGGAGGTTTTGATTGATTGTTTCATTGCAAAGAAATATTTTTCCATTAATAACAAAATTGTTAATTTTAATCTTACATGTATGAGTCTTGTCTAGCTCTCACAATGAACTTCTTATAGTCACAAAATGTATTTTATTGTGCACAAAGAGCAATTGAATGATTAAGATAAGCATTTGATAACACTGCTAAACTCTAGACATGTACTGGAGACAATAATTGGTACGTCATTAATGCTCAGAACACCAGAAGAATCAGACAGATATGTTTGACAGAGCTTATATCTACTAATATCTCCTCCCCACTCGCTTTTCAAAAAAACCTCAGTATTTCAAAGTTTCAAGGCTGTGGAATGCTATTAGAAGAAATGTAAGGTGGTGATGTAATAGACGGGTTGTATTAGTTTGTTTGGGGTTGCCATAACAAAGTGCCACCGACTGGGTTGGTTAAACAATAGAAATTGATTTTCCCTCAGTTATAGATGCTGGAAGTCCAAGATCAAGGTGTCAGCAGGTCTGGTTTCTCCTGGACTCCTCTGTCCTTGGCTAGTGGATGGCCACCTCTTGCTGTGTCCTCATGTGGCTTTCTGACTGTGTAGGTGTAACCCCGGTGTCTTTTTCTCCTCTTATAAGTACACCAGTCCTATTGGACCAGAGCCTACTCTAACAGCCTCACTTTTAACTTAGTTACCACTTTAAAGATCTTCTCTTCAAATACAGTTACATTCTGAAATACTGGGGGTTGGGACCTCCACATATGGATTTTGAGGGGGGCACAATTCAAGGCACAATAGGTTGCTATCTTATTTTTTACATATATGTTGCATTGATTCTGCCTATGCTTAAAAACACACAGTGTAGCATAGAATTACTTTTCTCTTTCTCATGCCAAGGAAGTGCAAATAACTTGGAAATGTTATTTCCCACAAGGATTATATACAGATCATAAATTGCATAGAAATAATCATAGGTTTAGTTCTAAAATTGTTACTTAATGTTTTCCTAAAATAGCTGAAATGGTATTTTTTTAAAAGGATACAGCTAAAATGATGAGATATTAGATTATCTTTTATTGCTGAAGACAAATATTCTAGTAGAGGGAATCTTTGTGGAAGTCTATATTGTTAGGTGGTAATTAAGATTACAATGTGATAAAGATGTGATTTTTAAGTAAGTATTGCTAAAATTTTATATATAATTTTTTTCCTTTGCCTGGAGTGCTTCTTTTCTTCCCCCTTTGTTTTACTTGTCTTAAAACCTCAATTTTATCAGAGAAGCCTATCCTGACCCTTTCCCCATTATATAGTTGATTCCTCCATTATTCTCATAGAGAACCTTTTATCTTTCAAGGTACTTATAATTAAAATCACCTTATTTATAACTATCTGATTAGTGTTGGTTCTTCTAGGCACTCATTTTTTTTCTAATTTTTAATTTTTGTAGGTACATGGTTTATATATTTATGGTATACATGAGATATTTTGATATAGGCATACAATGCTTAATAATCACATCAGAATAAATGGGGTATCCATCACCTAAAGCATTCATTTTTTTGTGTTACAAACAATCCAACTGTATTCTTTTAGTTATTTGTAAATGAACAATTAAATTATTATTGATTATACTCATCCTGTTGTGCTCTCAAGTACTAGGTCTTATTCTTTCTGACTATTGTTTTGTACCCATTAACTACCCTCACTTCCTTCCCCACTACCCGGTCCCCTCACTACCCTTCTCAGCCTCTGGTACCCATCCTTCCATTCTCTATCTCCATGAGTTCAGTTGTTTTAATGTTTAGCTCCCACAAATAAATGAGCACATGTGAAGTCTTACTTCGCCTGGTTCATTTCACTTAACATAAGGACCTCCACTTTCATCTATGTTGTTGCAAATGATAGGATCTCATTCCTTTTTATGGCTGAATAGTACTCCATTCTGTATATGTACTACATTTTCTTTATCCACTCATCTCCTGATGGAGTTGCTTCCAGTTCTTGGCTGTATTGTGAATGGTGCTGTAGTAAATATGGGAGAGCAGATATCTCTTAGATATATGGATTTCCTTTCTTTTGGGCATATACCTACCAGTGGAATTGCTGGGTCATATGGTAGCTCTGTTTTTAGTTTTTTGAAAAATCTCCAAACTGTTCTTCATAGTGGTTGTACTAATTTACATTCCCACCAGCAGTGTATGAGAGTTCTGTTTCCTCCACATCCTCACCAGCATTTGTTATTACCTGTCTTTGGATAAAAGCCATTTTAACTGGGGTGACAACTACGTTGTCTATCATAGATTTTCATATAAATTAGATCATATAGTATGTTTGTAGTTTTGATTTGCATTTTTATGATGATCGGTTATGTTGAGCACTTTTTCTTTTGCCTCTTTGCCATTTGTTTATCTTCTCTTGAGAAATGTCTATTCAGATTTTTTGCCCATTTTAAAAATTGGATTATTAGATTTTTTTCCTGCAGAGTTGTTTGAGCTCTTATATATTCTGGTTGTTAATCCCTTGTCAGATAGATAGTTTGTAAATATTTTCTCCCATTTCTCCCATTCTGTGAGTTGTCTCTTTGCTTGG
This sequence comes from Colobus angolensis palliatus, assembly GCF_000951035.1. Classification (NCBI taxonomy): domain Eukaryota; kingdom Metazoa; phylum Chordata; class Mammalia; order Primates; family Cercopithecidae; genus Colobus; species Colobus angolensis. Next base: position 883,208 of record NW_012123931.1, on the reverse strand, counting down.
TTGATTGTTTCCTTTGCTGTGCAGAAGCTTTTTAACTTGATGTGATCCCGCTTGTCCATTTTTGCTTTGGTTGCCGGTGCTTGCCATCTACCAAATTTTAAGCTTCATGGAGGAGAGCAACTATGTCTTTTATGCTCACTCCTTTTGACCTATATTTCCTAGTACTGAAACAATTAGCAGTGAGTAGCATTCAACAAATATTTATAAAATAATATTTGTAGAATAGTTGAACCATCAGCATGTTTCAGACTACAGATATAATTTTAGTTATAGTTTTATGCCTGGGAAATTGGGCTAACTTCTGTTTGTATTTCTGTCTAGAATGTGGCAGATCAGATTGCATTTCAAGCTGCTGGTGGATTAACAGCCCTTGAACACATCCTTCAAGTAGTAGTCCCAGCCACAAATGTGAACACAGTTTTAAGAATTCCTCCTAAGTAAGTATAGTTTCTTAATCTGTTTTTTATGTTTCATTTGTGAGTCATTTCTGCCCTATGGTTTCCATATGGAGAATGACAAGAAAATTGGATGTGTATTCAGGGTTGAATACCAAAAGCTTACACTCCCCATTAGGGAGAAAAACAGAGGTGCTCAACATCACTTGCAAAACTCAAATTGAGCCTAGAAAGCCTTATAAAGGAAATCTCTTTGGTCTGTGATGTGCTCTAATCAGAAATCAAGAAGAATTGATGAACTCTTGAGCAATTCTAACTGCTTCCAAAAATTGAGCACAAATAAATAATAGTTACAGTAAGCTAACATTGTGTTGCATGTGAAAAAAGAGGTGAGTAAGTACATTAACAAAAGTCTGAGCTGTGAAATTTCAGCAAGTTCCTACCATACAGGAAAAGCAGTCAGAGGCAAAGAGTGCCATAGCCTAGAGTCCCAGCCAAATTGCTGGGAACTGAATTGCACGTTGGTCTTTAACGGTAAATTGCTTTCCTGTTCTCTTAAGTCCCTGACCACCTGGGGTATAGCAGCAATGTTATTTCAGAAGTATTGTATTCCTGGGTTGTAACGTGCGCAGTTTCTGGGTATTTTGTGGAGACTTTTATTTACGGAGTTTAAATAAGAGGTTTTAATAAAAGTTCATTTAGGCAGGGTGCAGTGACTTACATCCATAATCCCAGCACTTTGGGAGGTCAAGGCAGGAGGATCACTTGAGGCCAGAAGTTCGAGAATAGCCTGGGCAATGTAGCGAGACCCCGTCTCTACAAAACATTAACAAATTTAGTCAGGCATAGTGGCACACACCTGTAGTCCCAGCTACTCAGGAGACTAAGAGAGGAAGGATCACTTGAGCCCAGGAGGTCAAGGCTGCTGTGAACCATGATTGCATCACTGCATTCCAGTCTGGGCAACGGAGCAAGACCCTGTCTCAAAAAAAAAAAAAGTGAATGCTTCATTCAGCCATTGGATACAACAGGAAAAAAAATCCCAAGAGTATGTTATCTTTTTTTTTTTTCTGAGAGGCATTTGTATTAAAAAGAAATGGCATTGGCTTTGGAGTAGGACAAACCTGGGTTCTGGTTTTACCTCTGCCAGGCTACTAGCTAAGAGAATTTGAGTGAATGCCTTAATTTTCATTGCATCTGTTTCCTTATTTGGAAAAATAAATGTAATCATATTCACCTCGTGGTGCTACTGTGGGACCAGTTGAAATAATGTATATGAGAGCTCTTTGTAAACTATTAAGCTTTTATTATAATGTATATTTGTATATTATAATGTAAAGTTACATTATAAATGTTAAACGAGAGTTTTTTGAAATAGTCTTGCCTGGTTTAAGACAGTGCTAGCTACCTCACATGAGATAGTTCTAAGTACAAGCTTCTGACAAAGATGATTTGGATTCCTTTCTTCTACTCACAAAGATTAATGAAGAATGATATAGGTATTCTTTAAGTCAGGAAATCTTTCTGTGGAGCAGAAAGCTCTCCATAAGGCAAGTTATAGCATGCATAGTGGTTTTTATAACACAGAAGCGTTGCTATTTCTTATCAAAATGGACTTCATTTGTAGGGTGTTGCTGGGCAGGTTGTCTTCAGTTACTGTATGTTAATTGGCAGGGAGGAAGGAAGAAAGGTTCATTACATAATAAATATTTAAAATAAGAAAGGAAATGATATTGATTCTTTGGGAGAGTGTTTTGATAACTGTTAATAATTTATATTGTTCATCTTAAATTCACCTAGAGGTTTTTCGTTTTGTTTTTTTGTTTTCTGGTAGGCTTCAACATGCATGACACTAAGCTCTCTGGTTGGTAACCTAGATTAAATGCCTGTTTCCCAAAAGCTGCTATTGTCATTGTAACAGAGTATGTTGTTCTGGTGCTTATCGCTGCCTCTTGTTTAGGAAATGGAAGAGGTGTCCACAGTTCCTACAAAGACCTAAGCAAGAATTAGCACACTCCCTTTGCAAAGGAGCTGTGGAATCTTGAGAGTCCAGACCAGTGTCTCGCAGCTGGTCACCACTAGCTGACCCACAGGGTCAGGATTAAGAGTTTGTTCCTTCATTTCACTTTAGGTCAATAAATTTGTGTTTTCTTTCTTTTTTTTTTTTTTATACTTTAAGTTCTAGGGTACATGTGCACAACATGCAGGTTTGCTACATATGTATACATGTGCCATGTTGGTGTGCTGCACCCATTAATTCATCATTTACATTAGGTATATCTCCTAATGCTATCCCTCCCCCCAACCCCACGATAGGCCCCAGTGTGTGATGTTCCCCACCCTGTGTCCAAGTGTTGTCATTGTTCAGTTCCCACCTATGAGTGAGAACATGCAGTGTTTGGTTTTCTGTTCTTGCGGTAGTTTGCTCAGAATGATGGTTTCCAGCTTCATCCATGTTGCTACAAAGGACATGAACTCATCCTTTTTTATTTTTGATAGATTTTTTATAGATCTTTTATTTTTTGTAGATTATTGTGGCACTATCAATAGATTTGTGTTTTCAACTAAGTGCTACTTATTTAGTGAGTCTAGCACCCAGAGCTGTGGGCATCCAGCATCAACTCTTAAGATTCTTTTATCCTGAGCATAGTCTCAGTACCATAACCCTACTTTCTAAAGCAGCTTCAGTTTTCAGGGCTAAAGGATTAAAGCCATAAGAGTGTTATGCTGTTTACTCAAAGAACAGCAAGAGGAATTTTGTAACCACTTCAGATTTAAATGCAGAATAAGAGCATACTGGTGGGCATGAGTCAGTGGCTTACTTCAAAAAATATTCTTTCTCATTTTCCTTCCAACTGCTCTCCTGCACAAATCCCTGCCCAGGCCCTGGGCTTTCCATAGTCCCTGGGCACTCCCTTTGTTCTCAGCCTGTCCAGAATCTTTCCAACCCTAGTGGGTTTCCACCCCTCAACTCCATGAACCTTTTGCCACCTTAGCTACTGCTGTTTCCTGCCTCCTGTGGCATTTCATGGCTTTTACCTAAAGAGGCTAGTTTAGAATATCCTGTTTAATTTTTCTCAGTGATAAATAGCAGAGGATTTGATAAGTTTAAGCCACTGTCTTATAACAGTTACCCTGTTGAAACCTGGAGTCCTATGGCTATAAACCTTATGTCGCTGCTTCTGAAGCCCTGAGCTCTTTGTTAGTGGATAAACCAGCTTCCTGTCCTCTTTTCTTACCGTACTGTTCCTATCTCTTTTTACTCCACATAGTACCTCAGTAGTTGCATGTCTTGTTTGTTCTATAATTATTGCTAAGCAACTTCCTGTGAATGAATATTTGCTTCCAGAAGCTTTTTTTTTTAACGTGAAATTGAGAATTATACCTGCTTCTGGAAGTGTGACTTTTTGAAACCTTTCTGAGTCTGCAGTAGGTTGTTTTGCTCTTATGAGAACCAGGGAAAGGCCATAAAACTGCTTTAATTATTTTCAAGTTATCTCTGAAAGGGTTTAGGTCAGGATGTGTTATTACAAAATCAATCATTTAAACAAATGTGCTCCAATAAAATTGTTTTTAGTTCCAAGAAAGATCGCCCTGAAACAAGGCAGTTTGTATCTCCTTTAGGGAAGACTACTGCTATTCTGCCTACAAACTTTTTTTTTTTTTTTTTTTTTGGACAGGGTTTCACTGTCACCCAGGCTGGAGTATAGTGGCGCCATCTCGGCTCACTGCAACTTCCGCCTCCTGGGTTCTAAGCGATTCCCAAGTAGCTGGGATTACAAGCACGTGCCACCATGCCCGGCTCATTTTTTTTGTATTTTTAGTAGAGACAGGGTTTCACCATGTTAGCCAGGATGGTCTCGAACCCCTGACCTCAAATGATCCTCCCACCTTGGCCTTCCAAACCTACAAATTGCCGAAAACAAGTACAGACAAATGAATGACATCTTCTAGCCTTTTAAAAACTTTAGACTAATAATAGTGGTTCATCATAGCTTTTTAATATTTGAAAATAAACAGGAGTTTTCACTTTCTTTGAGCGTAAAGAATGGCCTATGTTATGTAAATAAGAAGATGAATCTGCTGTGACTAGAAGCAGCTGTACCAAAACTTTGTGTTGTCTTTTTATAGTATATGTACATAGTAGCAATGATAATTAAAGTGAAAGGTGGCACTAAACTGGCCCTCCACATCTCCAAACCCTTTCCAGGCAGTAGTAGATGTTCGTAATTCACAGGCAACCAGCAAACCTCTTGGGCCACCAAAAAGGGTCTTCCCCAGGTTGCCTTTTACTTACTTAAGATTCATAATTTCTGACAGTTACACAAGGACCAGGGGTCAAATAGTAAACTCTGTGAGCTACTTTAGGTTGTTTTTTTGGGGAACTAATCAGGTGCCTATTTCTTCTTTGTCAGCCTTGCTTATCTCTTCATAGTCCCTGTGGACAGTTTTTCATATAGAAGTACATTCATCAACACAAAGCAAAGCAGACAGCATGGTATAGTGAAAAATGTATAGGCTGTAGAGTCAGATCCAGGCTTAACTCTGCTTTTTACTGATTAGCTATATGACCTTGGGCCAAACTACTTGTTTTAACAGAGCCTCAATTAAATGGTAAGACTAATACCTACCTTACAGAACTGTTATGAGGATTAAAAGTGCATGTGTTTAAGTCCCTGCACAAAGAAAGCACTTAGTTATTTTCAGTGTTTTTTGTTGTAGTTATTGTTTTGACTCCATATTATACTGCCTAATTACTGAGCTTTAAATCCCTAAGTCTTTGTCACTTTGGCTTCTAAGAAGCTGTAATCTATTAATTTTACTTGGGCATTTGTTTTTTTCACCCTAAATTCAGACTTCATCTTGGTAAGTTTCAGCCCAGTCTATCAAGATCCTGATCTGGTCACTTACTCAGTTTCATTTTCCTTAACTTTGTGTCAGCCCTAAAGTTGATCTATAGAACATTTGTGTCTTCATCTTATCACTGAAAAAAAAATCAAACAGGTTAGAGAATAGTTCAGTTTAGCACTTTATTATGTGCTGCATTGCCAAATACTCCGTCTGCTGTACTATCATCTCTCCCAAGTAGACTGTAAGTCCTTAGGATCATGACACATAGTAAATACATTATTTGTAAATCACAGGACATCAATAGTCAATATTGTGTGACTATATGAATGAATTCTTTCTCCAACAGATAAAAGCAACGCGGCAAAAGGGCATACTGCATCAAATACTGGACTCTGTAGACTTACAATTTGATCTCATTTTCACCAAATATGACCCTTCTGATTTTGGCATTTGATTTCCATGTAGAGCTGTCAGGTATATTGCATTTATTTAACAATCAGAGCATTTGGCATGTTTTCACCATTATCGCACTACATAAATGAAGAAACCAAAGGTTTTAAAGACTGAATGATTTACCCTCCATCATCAGTTTAGCTGAGCTAGGTCTGAGCATCCTATTCTTCTTATTCTCTGTTAGATGGATTTTAGGCAATGACTTTTTTAGTCTGTCTTTAAACTTCCATGAGTTTTTGAATGTTGTGTATCTGTGACTGTTGCTTACTCAAAAGGCCAAAGAGTATGCTAGAACTGTATTCATAAGGTCATTGGCCTTATCACAGTTTTAGAATAAGAGCACATCAGTAGGTATAAGATTGCCCCATTTTAAACTAACAGGAAAAATAATTCTTTTTTTATAAGGTATGCCTGGTTGTTCATATCAAATAGATCAGTAAAATTGCTTTTTATTTCTTTATAGTATATGCCTTTAGCTGCCTATAGTAAATCCATCCTACTCAGGCCAAGCAATACTCATCAAATGTAATTTTTAAAAATTTAGAATGATGTGAAATGGAGCTTTGTTCACTAGGAAGATCATTTACAGCAAGATATCAAATGTATTCTCCAAAGTAAAATAAAGTAAAACTTATGACTTTACTTGGCAATATTGCATTTACCTGATCCTTTGAGTTGGTAAGGCGATACAAACTAACTTATTGTGTGCTTGATGCCAAGCACTGTGCTAGATGCTCTGCACGTATTACCTTTTTATTCTTCACAATCACCAGCAACCATGTGTGTGGCTCACTGCCTGATGAGGGTTGGAGGCAGTCACATTGGGGTATGACTACAACCTTTCAGAGCTATGATAACCCCTTTAAAAGAGTGTTTATTCTTTTCAGAAAGAATGTTCAGAGAGAACATTAGCAGAGAGAATGTTCAGAATTGCTCTCCCGTTACTTATTGAGGTTTTGTCCCCAAAGGCTTCTGTTTCCCTCTCTTTGTGTTATGTAGAGGCTGATGCAATTCCTCTTATAGTAGAAAAGAGATAACTCATTGTGCTCCAGAAGCAGGTAAATAATCTAGGACTTCCAGTCCTTACTCCTAGGAAACTATTTTCTAGCATTTTCCTTCTTTGGATCACTTGTGGGCATGGCAATGGGATTGCCATACCTAGGAACCACTTGAAATAGACCCTGTCCTCAGGGAACTTACAGTCATGGAAAATGAGACATATTAAACTCTAAATATTAGTAGTAGTAGCCTACTGTGTTACCTTTGTAGAACAGCCACCCTGGTGGTATAACAGAAGACTCTTCATTAAAGGAATGTTTTGTTACATATGCCAATATCTGTCAACTTAGTTTCCTGAGATGCCAGGCCTCGTGTGGTTACCTCTTAATCCAGTCTCTTGACTCACTTGGATGTTCCCTTTGGGACTCATCTACTATTAAGTCTTTGCCTTTGTGCCTTCAGTTTGCAGCATAATCCAGACTCTCACAGTTTTTACTATGAGTTTCCTTCCTTGTTACCTTTTCTTCTTTCTTGTTGGCTTGCCATACTCACCTTCTCCCTTCCTATTTCTTGTGTCCTTCTTTTTTTCAGTGGTTTATGAATACTACTTGTTCTAGGCATTACATCCATGCCTTGTCAGCTATATTTTATGCCATCCATGTGGTGCTTCCCTCAATGGCCATAGCTGAGTAAACTCTAAAGAGAGGACATCTGACTCAAGAGCAACCAATCTACTGACCAGCCAGCAAGATAGGATTTATAATCCAATACAAAAAGTTGAACTGGCCCAGTCAAGTTTCTTTGTCAGGAATTTGCAGTTGGGAAGTTGCAGAACTTCAAGTCATTTTTTTTTCCTGGGTATTTGAATTTAAATAATCATGTAGATTCACTTCTGGGATGTCCACTACAGGACTATGTGCATTCCAAGTTTTGCAGGAGTAAGGAAGGCCTTTTTGGGAAAAAGAGAGGAGACCAAAACTGCTTCATGGGACAGAAGGGGGCTGGAAATGAAAGCAGTCTAGTCCACAGAGCTAGCATTGTTCCAGCTCTCTTGAGGTATGGTTGTTCATTTTCTCCTGGACTCATGTGAAAGTTCCCAATAGCCTTACAATAAATGGCTCTTTTTACTTAAAATATTTTCAGTAAATTTTTGTTCCTTCCAACCAAATGAACCTGATACTTTCAAATACAAATATTAAAGATTATTTTAACACTAGATTGGCTTGAAAATATTTGACTTTGCTATAGAGCCTTCCTTGTGACCTCATAGTTGTTTTTCAAAATTCTTCACGTCAAGAAAGAATGAATGAATGCCCACCGTTTAAAGTAGGAATGAAGAGAGAAAGTATACTCTACAAGCTCTCTAGGGTACATTTCTTTATGAACATTAAATGCTGTTACTACAAGTTGGGACTGACTGAACTTTCCTTTTTTCTGTTGACCTCAGTTTGGATGATCTATGTAGAAAATGACGTTCATGAAACTTACTATCCCTAGGTCCTAAGGTAAACACACTTAAAAGGAACATACCTACAGTGAAGAGCTTATCTTCAGAATCAAAGAAAATAAAATATATTATGTATAGTTCTTTAAGAAAAATACAAGTTCTGTAAGAACAAATAACAGTACTGCTCATATTCTTTATAACTCTCCAGACTGGTGATCTCATCATTAACTTTATAATGAGCACTTACTTTGAAACCCAAGAGCATTGTCTTATATTTACAAACAATAGAAAAGTGTATTTCTTCAGACCCTATTCTCTCAGACTTGATCATACTGGGCTATAGTCCAGCTTTTTAATAAAAAAAAAAAAAAAGATTGTTAATGAGAAACTTAATCATTTCACCAATGATTTTCCTGAAATTAGAAGCCAGTTGCCTATTATGAAAGTGAGGTTAAGGTGTTCAGAAGGCATGAGATTATAAGAGCATACCCACATAGACCTCTTTTTTTCCTTCCCTCTCTCCCTTCCCCCCTTCAGCTTTCATCTCTCTCTCTCTCTCTCTCTCTCTCTGTGTGTGTGTGTGTCTTTTTCTCTTTCTTTTGCTTTCTTTCTCTTTCTCCCTCTCAAATCCTGGCAGCATAATACAGCTCACAACTTTAATCCTACAGCTACAAGAAAAAGCTTTACTATATTATGCCTTTATTATTTACATTTAACAGTACAGTTTCAACTGCTAAGAGGAAAAAACACAGCATTTGAAAAATATAAATGATCTTTTCTTAGTTAAGTCATTTTACAGTGCTTAACAGAGTGAAGAAAATCGTTGGTTTATATCATTTCAAAGCTATTTTGGAGTTACAGTTTTGTTCCTCTCTGGAAAACCAAGAAGTATCTCCATATTATTTATCTACCCCAAAGAATGACATAGTCAAGTACCAGATGCACATTTTCAGAGCATTGCATCGTCCTTTTTTTTTTTTTTTTTTGAGACTGAGTCTTGCTCCATTGCCCAGGGTGGAGTGCAATGGCACAATCTTGGCTCACTGCAACCTCCGCCTCCCGGGTTCAAGCAATTCTCCTGCCTCAGCCTCCCGAGTAGCTGGGATTACAGGCACATGCCATCATGCCCGGCTAATTTGTGTATTTTTAGTAGAGACAGGGTCTCCCCATGTTGGCCAGGCTGGTTTCGAACTCCTGACCTCAGGTCATCCACCTGCCTCATCCTCCCAAAGTGCTGGGGTTACAGGTGTAAGCCACCGTGCCTGGTCTGCATCATCTCTTATTCCCCTCTCCCTCACCAATGAGAAATACAAAACTTCATTCCAGATTGGGTTGTTGTTTTACCAGTGTCAATACTACTTCTAGAGAGTGAACGTATTAAGAAAAAAATGCACTGGTAGGTGTTGGGTTCATATTTTCTGATAAAAGCCACAGTGTTGAGATTTTTTTTTAATGTAACCTGTCTATGATAAGGCATTTGATTTCCATGTAGAGCTGTCAGGTATATTACATTTATTTAACAGAGTATTTGGCATGTTTTCAACATTATCACACTATATAAATGAAGAAACCAAAGGTTTTAAAGACTGAATGATTTACCCTCCATCATCAGTGTAGCTGAGCTATGTTTGAGCATCCTATTCTGGTCTTCCTTCTGTACCTTATTGCCTGCATGCTATCATCAGAGAGAAATATTATCAGTCTGCCAGTATTTGTTGAATTTCTTCTGTGATGAGTTTTGTCTTCAAAGAGCTTACATCATAGTTGAGAAGAGACCAATCAATAAGATATTTTGTACTACACAACAAAACAAATTATTTAAGGGTAAGCAAAAAGTACTATTTGGTTCGAAGTTTGCATCAATGAGCGTTCTTGGTTGGATCTCTTACAAAGTTAGTGTTTGCAGGGTGATGATAGCTGTACTTTTCTTTCTGATTTGTGAACATGAAACTTTCACTATTTTAATAAAAGTAAAATATAATTTCATTGATATAAAAATACTGTTATTCCTGTGAGTTGCTGGAGGATTGAGATATTGTTTAGTAGATTGGTTTTGGATTTTTGACTTGGGTATTTTTGTACTGGTTGATTGATGTGGGTACAGGAAATTATCTGTGGAATCATTTTTCCCACCTAGCAGACTAGGGACCAAAGAGGAACTGACCTAACAGAAGAGAAAGGTGAACCAAAAACCACATGTAGCTGTTTGTATGTGTGAAACAAAATGTTCACGTAAGATCCAGCAATGAAGTCTAAAAATGAGATACAACATTTCTGTGTACTATAAACACTCTTTAAGGCTCAAATCAGCCAGCAAATACTGAATGAACTTATCATAGAATTTACTTCTTGTAAGTAACAGTTGAAGACATGGAGTTGGAACCTATGTGTCACTTCCTGTGTCTACCACATCATAGACCCCCAGTAAGCACTAATAAAATAGTATTTGCCAGTTGGGGTGAAATTTATACTATAATCCATTGTTAATAAACAATTACTTTTTTCTAGTCAGGATGATTTTAATAAATTTTAAATATCTATTTTTAGATAAAAGTTTACTAAAAGTGAATAATTATCTCCAATAGACAATAAAAGCAAAAATTATTTTGCAAGCTAATTAGCAATAGTGATTGATAAACACTATTCTCCATTTGACATATTGAGGCATTTTGTTTATGTCTCAAAAGGCTTTATAGAGATGGTTACAGTTGACAGCTGTTGTACCACTAATAAGATTAGAGTAAAGAAATTAGTTGTGTCAACTTTAATCTGCTATTTAACACTGCAAACCACCTGGGGTCTTCTCCAGAGGCAACATGTTTAATTGTGAATTTAAAATTATATAGCCAGATCTTACTTAACGTATCTACAGACTTACTCATCATAGTCATCTTGTTATTAACAAATTCATGTTAACAGTGAAAATAATGCTCTAGCACTAGAGTTTAAAATTAATGAACTAATTTGATGCTCACCCTACTTTTTTTAACTGTATTATTGTAATCTTTGAAACATAACACTTTCTCAGTCAGAGGCTAATTTGAGGAAATACAGAAAGTCTAATTAGGTTGATATTTAAAATATGTATGATTTCCTTTCTAAAGTTAGAATTCTCTATGGAATAATTAAATTGCCTGTTCCATTTGTACCAAATTCACCAATTAAGTAAAAGCCCTTGAAATAACACATCTAGTTGAAGATTTCGTACTCCTTACTCTGAAGCAACATTATCATTAGGAAAATAGTTTAATTGTAACATTAATTTTGTTGTTATTAAAATGTTATATTTTATGATATGAAGTGCAGGGAAATAATCATTTGTGATTGTTATATTGACTTGAGGCAAACGCATGTTTGGGATGCATATAATTTATATCCCCACAGTGAAGATCCATTGTCAGGAAGTATTATTAACACCCCTTAAAGACCCCTCTCTGGAGCTGGTTTGCTATTGTAGCATGGTGGTTCTCCCCATTATCCCCACCCACTCTAAGTGTTCTGGCCTCACAAGGAATGAGCCATGAGACAGAGAAGGCAGTGTAGGTAGTGTAGGTTTACACTAGTCATCACAGTGCCACTAGGAGAAATTTTCCCCCTTCATCCACAACTCATACTCTGATCCAAATATCCATCCCATTGTCTTCTGCAACAACAGCAATAAACCACTCTCAGATTGTGTTACAAGTCTAACTTCTCTGTGGTCACGAAAATGTCAAAACTGAATAATCTCTTTAAAGAGATTTTAACTCTTTCTCTACATTTTAAAATTTTCTGTCTCCAGGTTTTTTGCTGAGAGGACATTTTCTTATTATCTGTTCCCAAGTTTCTTGCTGAGAGGATATTTTCATATTAACCAAGACTTATTCGTCTGTTTGCACTAATTTAATATCCTCTAGTTTTATCACTGAAACAATAATATTAAAAATATTTCCATATATGCAAGTCCACATGTAGGACTTCTTACAAATACATTTTTTCATGTCAAATACTATTTTTCTCTATTTCTGTTTAATATATTTTATTCTGATTAGTACCGTACATTTAAAATATGTTTGGTACAAGAGACCCAATGAGCATAACTAAAATGAGACTGCATTGGAAAAATTTTCACCCTTGCCACAATAAATAAATTTATAAACGTAATTAAATAGCAATTTTTTTCTGTTTGTAAGGACTCCATGTTGTTTTATAATTTAAAATTCATTGTTTTAATAATATGTATTTACTAGTAATTCTACTTTCTGTAGAGATGAACTAGGACATATGCCTGATATTATCATTTGTGCTTGTAAATGAGATCTTGTTTTGCTCGTTTTAAAATTTTAAAGATCATAAGCCTTCCACATGTTTTCTAAGCTGAGAAGTGTGATTTCTTTACTTCTTTGGGGAAAGGAAGATAGTATTATATTCATTAATTCCATCAGTCAGGGTATGTTTTTATGTTGCTGCTGTAGATACATCACAGAATAAAACAGTTAATAAGTGTGCAAAAGATTTGAATAGACACTTCACCAAATGAGATACAAAGATGCCAGGTAAGCACATGAAGAGATTCTCAACATCATTAGGAAATACACACTAAAACTACACTGAGGTACTTCAACATGTCAATTAGAATTGTTTAAAAAACAAAACAAGCCAGGCACAGTGGCTAACACCTGTAATCCCAGCACTTTGAGAGGGCGAGACAGGCAGGTAACTTGAGACCAAGAGTTCGAGACCAGCCTGGCCAACATAGTGACACCCCCGTCTCTACTAAAAATACAAAAATTAGCCAGGCGTGGTGGCAAACGCCTGTAATCCCACCTACTCAGGTGGCTGAGGCACGAGAATCGCTTGAACCCAGGAGGTGGGGGTTGCAGTGAGTTGAGGTCACACCACTGCACTCCAGCCTGAGCAATCAAACGAGATTGTCTCAAAAAAAAAACAAAAAAAAAAAAACAGTAATACCAAGTGCTGGAGAGCATACACAGAGAAGTTGGAACTACATATACTACTTGTGGGAATGCAAAGTGATACAGCCACTTTGAAAACAGTATGTAACTATCTCAAAAATATAAACGTATACTTAGTGTATGATCCAGCAATCCCACGCCTGGGTAGTTAAACCTCAAAGGAATAAAACTACATGTTCTCACATGTATTTTTTATGTATGTATTTGTATCATTTATAAATATAAATGAATGTTTATGGATGTTTTATGCATAATCATCCAAAACTGGAAAAGATCCAAATATTTTTCAACTGGTGAATGAATAAACAAACTGTGGTACATCTATGCGGTGACATACTATTCAGAAATAAATGTAACAGCAATCTTGAGAATGAAAAACAAAGCTGGAGTCATAACAGTTCCTGATTTCAAAATATATAAAGCTAGAGTAATTGAAACAGTATCGTACTGGCATAAAGATAGGCATATAGAGCAATGGAACAGAACAGAGAGTCCAAAAATCTGTGTATATATAGTCAACTGATCTTTTTTTTTTTTAGCTAGAAATTATTCTTTATTGATTAAATCACCAGAAATTTTCAGCACAAGATTTAACATCTTAATGACCACCAAAGCCTGGGCTCTAGGGCCCTCTCTGCCTCTTCCAGTCCTTAATGGGGTTTAAAGGGAGAGAGACATCATTAACAGACCAAGTCAGATGGAGTCAGCTGATCTTTGGTAAGATTGTCAAGAATACACAACACAGAAAGGATAGTCTTCAACAAATGGTGTTGAGAAAACTGGATATTTACATGCAAAAGAATGAAATTAGACCCTTATCTTATACCATAACAAAAGAATCAACTGAAATTGGATTGAAGACTCAAACATAAGACCTGAAATTCTAAAATGAATGAAAGAAGACTTAGAGGAAAATCCTTATAATATTGATCTTGACAATGAATTCATGGATATTATAGCAAACACAAACCACAAAAGCAAAAACAAACAAATGGGAACACATTAAACTAAAAAGTTTTGGCACATCAAAGGAAACAATCGATAGAATGAAAAGGCAGTCTACAGAATGGGAAAATATTTGCAAACCATATCAGAGAAGGGGTTAAGTTCAAAATATGTAAGAAATTCTTACAACTCAGTAACAAAAATATTAGCTTAATTAAAAAATGAACAAATGACTTAAATAGATATTTCTCCAAAGAAGACATACAAATGGCCAACAGGTATATGAAAAGATGCTAAATGTCTCTAACTGTCAGAGGAATGCAATTCAAAACCACAGTGAAATAGCACCGCACACCCATTAGGATGGTCATTAACAAAACACAAGTGTTGACAAAAATTTGGAGAAATTGGAACCCTTGTACACTCTTGGTTGGAATCCAAAATGGTACAGCCACTATAGAAAACGGTATGGAGATTCCTCAAAAAAACTAAAAATAGAACTACTGTATGACCCAGCATTTCCACTTCTGGGTATTTATCCAAAAAAATTAAAATCACAATCTCAAAGAGATACTACCACTTCTGTATTTATTACAGCACTGTTTACAGTTGTGAGGAGGGGGAAACAACCTGAATGTCCACTGACACTGAGATGAGTAGACAAAGAAAATGTATACACATACAATGCAATATTACTTAGCCTTAAGGGAGAAGGAAATCGTGTAACACATGACATAATGGTTGAACCATGAAGACATTATGTTGAGTGAAAAAAGCCAGTCACACAAGGACAAATACTCCATGGTTTTGTTTATATGAGGTATCTAAAATATTTAAATGCACAGAAGCAGAGAGCAGGGGAGAGGGGAAAATAGGGAGTTGCTAATCAATAGGCATAAAGTTTCTGTAATGAAAGATGAATAAATGCTAGAGATGTATTTTACAACACTGTGCCTAAAGTTAACAGTATTGTATTATACACTTAAAAATATGCTGTGGGTAGATCTCACGTTAAGTGTTTTTACCACAATAAAATAAATGTAAAATTTTAAAAAGAGGGACAGACTACTGATGCATGCAACAACATAGATGAATCTCAAATGTGTTGTGCTAAGTGAAAAAAGCCAGACTTAATGGCTACATGTGGCACGATTCCATGTATTTCACATTCTAAAAAAGGCAAAACTACAGGAATAGAAAACAAGAGTTGGGAGAGGAGTTGACTAGAAAGAAGACAGCAAGGGGAATTTAGGGAGGTGATTGATCTACTATATCTTTATTGTGGTGGTTTCACAACGGAATGCATTTGTTCAAACTCTTTAAGAAAAGGGTGAATGTTAATTGTGTATAATTTGTACTTAGATTTTTAAAATTACATAGCAAAAGAGCAAAAATAGTGTTAGGTTGGTGCAAAAGTAATTGCGGTTTTTTCTGTTACTTTTGCACCAACCTCATGCATGATTTATAAGGGAAAGAAAATTAATGTAATATCAGATTTTTTAATAGCAATGCTTTATCTTACAAGAAAATTTAGTAACATTTTTAATACACTCTCAAAATATATGTGCCAAGAACTTCATATCCAACAAAACTGACCCTTTCTTATAAAAGGCAGGATGGCTGGGCGCAGTGGCTCACACCTGTAATCCTAGCACTTTGAGAGGCCAAGGCGAGTGGATCACTTGAGTTCAGGAGTTCGAGACCAGCCTGGCCAACATGGCAAAACCCCATCTCTACTGAAAATACCTAAAGTATCTGGGTGTGGTCATGTGCGCCTGTAGTCTCAGCTACTTGGGGGGCTGAGGCAGGAGAATCGCTTGAACCCGGGGAGCGGAGGTTGCAGTGAACTGAGATCCCGCCACTTCACTCCAGCCTGGGCAAAAGAGCAAGACTCTGTTTCAAAAAAAAAAGGGAAAAATTTACTGTTGTCAGGATGCAACATTCAAGAATTGAGGGAATATTGGTCCCACAAGCCCTTCCTAAGAAACTTGCTAGAGAACAAGCTTCAGACAAGCAATGACTACAGATACATTGACATAAGTACTTTAGTAAGCATAAAGTATGTAGTTATTTATAGTTCTAAAACTGAAGAAAATTGAAGGAGAGAGTATAGTATGAAATGGCATGTCCTGACCATGTAACTAGTACAATGACAAAAAAATTAGTGGAGACTGAGTATGACATATGCCAAAACATTTCCAGCTGTTTTCAGTATTCATTATTGGTAGCAGTACTATTAATATTGTCATTATGAAACTTATGTATTGTAATATAGCATAAAGCAAATTATAGATATTCTATACAATTGTAGGTATTCAATTTTTATCATCCTGTGTGCCCTTGAGCACCAGGATCTCCATGTGAAAGAAAAGAGAGAGAGCTGTTATATAAAAGATATTAAAGAAAAAATCCCTTAGTCTAGAGTTTGAATTTAAAATATTATTGCAAATTCAGAAGGTATTTTATCTTGAGCTGTATAAAAGATATTAAAGAAAAAAATCCCTTAGTCTAGAATTTGAATTTGAAATATTATTACAAATTCAGAAGGTATTTTATCTTGGGGGTGGGAGAGTGGGAATGGGGAGAGGTTCCTAGATCTGTTCATTCTAAAGGTCTAGAAACAGTGACCACCCCAGTAGTATTGAGAATCCGTAGGGCCAGGTTATAGGTTTGAAGTATCATTTCCCATCAAATTAAATCAGTGGCTGCTTCCAAATACGCAGCAGAAAATGACTCTCAAACCTTGTTATCCCAACCAGAGCAAAGTTCTCAAAGATTAGTAGAGTTAAGTCAAAGGATGAAGATACCAAGGGCCTAAGACCAACAAATTGATCTCTGATATGAATAAGAATTACAGGAGATTCAAGGCGGGCGAATCACAAGGTCAGGAGATTGAGACCATCCTGGCCAACACGGTGAAATCCTGTCTCTACTAAAAATACAAAAGATTAGCCGGGCGTGGTGGCAGGCGCCTGTGGTCCCAGCTACTCGGGAGGCTGAGGCAGGAGAATGGCATGAACCCGGGAGGCGGAGCTTGCAGTGAGCCAAGATCTTGCCACTACGCTCCAACCGGGGTGACAAAGCGAGCCTCCGTCTCAAAAAAAAAAAAAAGAACTGCAGGAGATTAAAACCTATCAAATAAATCTAAATCCTAGTTTTTTTTTTTAATTAACAGACTTTATTAGTTTTAGATTTACAGAAAAATTGGGCAGAAATTGAGTTCCCATGTATTTCCTCTTCCCATCCTGTCCTCAGTTTTACCTATTCTTGAAATCTTGCATTGGTGTGGTATATTTTTACAGTTGATGAACCAATATTGATATGTTGTTACTAACTGAAGTCCATAGTTTACATTAGGGTTCACTCTTTGCCTTTTCTAGTTCTGTGGGATTGACAAATGCATAATGTTGTGTATCTACCATTTTAGTATCATGCAGAACAGTTTTACTACCCCAAAACTTCATTGTGCTCAATATATTCGTTCCTCCCCACCCACCCAACCCCTGGAAGCCACTGATTGTTTTTTAAACTTTTAAGTTCAGGTATACGTGTGTGGGTTTATTACATATGTAAACTTGTGTCATGGGGGTTTGTAGTACAAATTATTTCATCACCCAGGTGTTAAGCCTAGTACCCATTAGTTTTTTTTCCTGATCCTCTCCTTCCTCCCAACCTCCACACTCCAATAGGCCCCAGTGTGTGTTGTTCCCCTCTATGTGTCAATGTGTTCTCATTATTTAGCTGCCACTTACAAGTGAGAATATGTGGTATTTGATTTTCTGTTCCTGTGTTAGTTTGTTAAGGTAATTGCCTCCAGCTCTATCCATATCCCTGCAAAGGACATGATCTCATTCTTTTTTATGGCTGCATAGTATTCCATGGTGTATATGCACCAGATTTTCTTTATTCAGTCAATCGTTGGCATTTAGGTCGATTGCATGTCTTTGTTATTGTGAATAGTGCTGCAGTGAACATATGCATGCATGTGTCTTTGTAATAGACCAATTTATATTCCTTTGGGTATAGATCCAGTAGTGGGACTGCTGGGTTGAATGTTATTTCTGTCTTTAGGTCTTTGAGGAATTGCCACACTATCTTTCGCAATGGCTGAACTAGTTTACACTCCCACCAGCAGTGTATAGGCATTCCATTTTCTGCACAACCTCACCAGCCTCTGTTATTTCTTGACTTTTTAATCATAGCCATTCTGACTGGTGGGTATCTCCTTGTGATTTTATTTGATCAGTGATGAGGAGCTTTCTTTCATATGATTGTTGGCCGCATGTATGTCATCTTTAGAAAAGTGTTATGTCCTTTCCCTACTTTTTAATGGGGGTGTTTGTTTTTTTTATTGTAAATTTGTGTAAGTTCCTTATAGATGGATGTTAGACCTTTTCGGATACATAGTTTGCAAAAATTTTCTACCATTCTGTAGGTTATCTGCTTACTCTGTTGAGTTTCTTTTGCTGCGCAGAAGCTCTTTAGTTTAATTAGATCCCATTTGTCAATTTTTGCTTTTGTTGCCATTGCTTTTGGAATCTTTGTCATGAAATCTTTCCCCATGCCTACGTCCTGAAAGGTATTGCCTAGGTTGTCTTCAGGGTTTTTTATACTTTTCGGTTTTTTGGGGGGGCGTGTGTGTGTTTGTTTGTTTGTTTGAGACAGAGTCTCGCTCTGTTGCCCAGGCTGGAGTGCAGTGGCGTGATCTCGGCTCACTGCAAGCTCTGCCTCCTGGGTTCACGCCATTCTTCTGCCTCAGCCTCCCAAGTAGCTGGGACTATAGGCGCTCACCACCACGCCCGGCTAATTTTTTGTATTTTTGGTACAGAAGGGATTTCATCATTTTAGCCAGGATAGTCTCACTCTCCTGACCTCGACATCCACCCACCTTGGCCTCCCAAAGTGCTGGGATTACAGATGTGAGCCACCGCGCCCAGCCAATAGTTTTCGGTTTTACATTTAAGTCTTTAATCCATCTTGAGTTAATTTTTGTATATGGTGTAAGGAAGGGGCCCAGTTTCAGTCTTCTGCATATGGCTAGCCAGTTATCCCAGCACCATTTATTGAGTACGGAATCTTTTCCTCCTGGCTTGTTTTTTTCAGGTGTGTCGAAGATTAGATGGTTGTAGGCATGCAGTCTTATTTCTGGACTTTCTATCCTGTACCATTGGTCTATGTGTCTGTTTTTGTACCAGCACCATGCTGTTTTGGTTACTGTGGCCCTGTAGTATAGTTTGAAGTTGAGTAGAGTGATGCCTCCAACTTTGTTCCCTTTGCTTAGGATTGCCTGGGCTACTCAGACTCTTTTTTTGGTTCCATGGGAATTTTTAAATTGTTTTTTATAGTGCTGTGAAGAATGCCAATGGTAATGGGAATAGCATGGAATCTATAAATTGCTTTGGGCAGTATGGCCATTTTAAACATGAGCATGGAATATTTTTCCATTTGTTCGTGTCATCTCTGGTTTCTTTAAGCAGTGTTTTGTAGTTCTCCTTGTAGAGATCTTTTACCTCCCAAATTAGCTGTATTCTTAGGTATTTTATCCTTTTTGTGGCAGTTGTGAATTGGAGTATGTTCCTGATTTGGCTCTCAGCTTGACTGATGTTGGTGATATTTGCACATTGATTTTTGTATCCTGAGACTTCACTGAAGTTATCAGCTCAAAAAGTTTTTGGGCTAAGACTGTGGAGTTTTCTAGATGTAGGATCATGTCATCTGCAAACAGAAATAGTTGTACTTCCACTCTTCGTATTTGAATGCCCTTTACTTCTCTCTCTTGCCTGATTGCCCTGGCCAGGACTTCCAATTCTGTGTTGAATAGGAGTGGTGAGAGAGGGCATCCTTGTCTTGTGCCAGTTTTCAAGGGGAATGGTCCCAGCTTTTGCCCATTCACTATGATGGCTGTGGGTTTGTCATAGATGGCTCTTATTATTTTGGGGTACGTTTCTTCAATACATAGTTTATTGAGAGTTTTTAACATGAATGGATGTTAAATTTTATCAAAAGCCTTTTCTGCAGCTATTGAGATTATGGTAGTTTTTGTCTTTAGTTCTGTTTATGTGATGAATCACATTTATTGATATACTTATGTTGAACCAACCTTGCATCCTGAGGATGAAGCCTTCTTGATTGTGGCGGATAAGCTTTTCGATGTGCTGCTGGATTCAGTTTGCCAGTATTTTGTTGAGGATTTTTGTATCAATGTTTATCAAGGACATTGGCCTGAAGTTTTCTTTCTTTCTTGTATCTCTGGAAGATTTTGGTATCAGGATGATGCTGGCCTCATAGAATGAGTTAAGGAGGAGTCTCTCCTCCTCGACTTTTTGGAATAGTTTCAATAGGAATAGTACCAGCTCTTCTTTGTACATCTGGTAGAATTCAGCTGTGCATCCATCTGGTCCTGGGCTTTTTTTAGTTGGTAGACTACTTACTACTGCCTCAGTTTCAGAGCTTGTTATTGGTCTATTCAGGGATTCCATTTTTTCCTGGTTCAGTTTTGAGAGGGTGTATGTATCCAGGAATTTTTTCATGTCTTCTAGATTTTCTAGTTTATGTAAATAGATGTGTTCATAATATTCTCTACTGGTTGTATTTCTACGGGGTCAGCCAGAGATCTTTTTACTGTCTATATAGTTTTGCCATTTCCAGAATATCACACAGTTGAAGTTACACAACATGTACCCTTTTTATACTGACTTCATTCACTTAGCAATATGCATTTAAGGTTCCCTCATGTCTATCTGTGACTTGATAGCTCAATTATTTTTATTGCTGAATAATAATCCATTGTATGAATGTGTATTGATTGTTTATCTATTTACCTACTGAAGGGCAGCTTAGTTGCTTCTAAGTTTTGGCAATCATTAATAAAACTGTGAACACTCATGCAGTTTTTTTGTGTAGATACAAGTTTTTAAATCATTGGAGTAAATGGGTAGGAATGTGATTCTGGATCATATGATGGCTATGTTTAGCTTTATAAATAACTACCAAACTGTCTTGCAGTGTGACTTTGTCGTTTTGCATTCCCACCGGTAATGAATGTGAGCTCCTGTTCCTCCACATACTCACCCGCATTTCTGATGTCAAGTACTTTGGATTTTAGCCATTCTAATAGGTGTGTAATGGCATCTTGTTTTAATTTGTAATCCTTCAATGACATTAACATTGAACATCTTTTTCTATAATTATTTACAGTCTGTATACCGTGTCTTTGATGATATATCTATTAGATCTTTTGCCCACTTTTTAACTAGATTTTTTGTCTTCATATTAAGTTGTAAGAGTTCTTTGAATATTCTGGATACAATTCCTTTATCAGATATGTGTTTTCCATGTATTTTCTCCTAGTTTGTGGCTTATCTTTTTGTTCTCTTAACAGTGCTTTTCACAGAGCAGTGTTTTTTACTGTAATGAATTCCAGCTTATCAATTTGTTCTTTCATGGAGTGATGAAAACTCATTACCAAACTCAGGATCATTTTGAGTTTCTCCTTTGTATTCTCAGAACTTTTATGGTTTTATGATTTACATTTAGATATATAATCCATCTTGAATTAATTTTTGTGAAAAATATAAAATCATCTAGATTTTTTTTTTTTTTTTAATGTGAGTGTCCAGTTGTTCCAGCACCATTTGTTGAAATGACTGTTCTTTGTTTGGTTGCCTTTGCTCCTTTATCAAAGGTCAGTTGACTGTATTTGCTTCTAATTCTGGTCTCCCTTATTCTGTTCTGTTGATCTATTTGTCAAATTTTTTCACCAATACCACATTCTCTTGATTAGTGTAACTTTATCATAAGACTAGTAGCCACGTAGAGTCAGTCTTCCAACTTTATCCTTCTCATTTAATATTATGTTGGCTATTTTGGATCTTTTGCCTCTCCATATAAACTTTAAAATCAGTTTATCAGTATCAGTGGATAACTAGCTTTGATTTTGATTGAGACTGCATTGACCAAGTCAGGAAGAACTGATATCTTAACATCATTGAGTCTTCCTACCCATGAATATGGAATATCTTTCCACTTATTTAGATCTTTGATTTCTTCCATCAGAGTTTTATAGTTTTCCCTCATCTAGAATAGTGAGGTTATATACATATTTGTTAGATTTATACTTGAATATTTCTCTTTTTTTGGTGCTAATTTAAATGATACCATGTTTTTAATTGCAGATTCCAGTTTGTCATTGCTAATATGTAGGATAGCAGTTGACTTTTATCAAGGTGTGACCTACAGCTTTGCTTTAATTGCTTATTCATTCCAGGAGGCTTTTTGTCAAATCTTTGGAACTTTCTACATAGACCATCATATCATCTTCAAACAAGTAAAGTTTTACTTCTTCCTTCCCAATCTGTGTATCTTTTATTTCCTTTTCTTACTGTACATAGGAGTGGTGACAGAGGACATACTTAACCTTGTCCCCAATCTTGGGGGGGAAAGATCTGATTTTTCATCATTAAATATGACGTTAGCTATAGTTTCTTATAGATGCTCTTTAATAATTCATGAGTTTTTAGTGATATTTAAAATAAAACTAAAAACTAACTTGTCACTTTCTAAGCATGACAGGGAACCCAGTATGTTGATAACTGAAAAAATAAAAGGAAAATCTGAAACATTTATGTGGAACTATACCACTAGGCAATAAAATATATGAAGGGAATTTCTCCTTATAAATTATTTCATCTAACAAATTGAAACAAAATAATAGAATTTGAATATCACAGTTTTGTACCCCTTGAAGAATGAACCCTTGATGAATTCATGACTCTAGGTATTGATCATCAGTGACTGCTAACCTGAAAAAAAAGAGTGACATTCAGATATTATGTGCCTCCTGATTAAAGAGCTCCACCACCTATAGTTTTGCCAAAAGAGGTCAAACCTGAGTCTGATCAAGCCTCCGGATCCAACTTCCAATTATCTGGAAATGCTGAAGAAAAAGAAACATTGAACTTCACCATGTATATGCAGGCAGCAAAATTGTAAGGAAAATAGAGGAATGGGGGGAACTTCACAGATCACTTAGACTCGTGAAGGGAAACGTCACACACCGGGGCCTCTCATGGGGAGGGGGGAGGGGGGAGGGATTGCATTGGGAGTTATACCTGATATAAATGACGAATTAATGGGTGCTGACGAGTTGATGGGTGCAGCAC
>NW_012123931.1:858814-859590 GCF_000951035.1 Colobus angolensis palliatus | reverse complement strand
ACCAAAAAAAAAAAGAGATGTAAAAGATATATCCAGACATATTTTTAAAAGACTTTGTTAAAAGTATGTAAGACTAACCATGGATGCACAGTGCTGGAGATATACACTTAGGTGATAAAAGCATAATAAAATGCAAGGAAGTGATCACTGTAAATGTCAAAATTGCAGCTACTTTGCAGGGAAGGAGAGGCTATAATTGGAATGAGAAAAAGTATGTCTGGGGCTTCTTAGTAACAAAATTCTGGACCTAAGTGGTGATTTCAAGGATATTTTCCTTATAACAATTGACTAAGCTATACTTTTGTGTTATTTTCTATATCTGTGTATTATTTCATTAAAAATGTTTTTTAACAACAACAAAAAAGATTATTTATGCATATATGCAGCATATATGAGGTCAGGACAGATATCTAATTTTTTTCATTGTTGCCTGTTACACTTAGCATAGTGCCTAGACATAAATAGGTGCCCAATAAACAGTAGTTAAATGAACAGTCATAAAATCCCATCGTAATTCAGCTTTTACACAGAATCAGTAGATTATGTCTTCTCTCAAAACTGCTTACAGTGAAAAGCTTAATACAATAGCTTTTATAAGTTTTAATCTTGCCTTCCAGCATATTTATAAAGCAATTTAGCCACAATCAAATTTTCAAAGTTCTAAAATAATTTTCCTTCTTTATAAATACACTTCAAAACTTTTAGATACTTCACAGTTCTCTCTGTTGGGTCCAAATTTTATTCTCGATAGCTACAAAAATGAGAATAAACCAGAC
>NW_012123931.1:849718-853339 GCF_000951035.1 Colobus angolensis palliatus | reverse complement strand
ATGAGATATTCTTAATAAATTATTTTTAAAAGATAAAAACCTCCTCCCCAAATTTTAAAATAGCAAACTATTTTAAACAATTAACAAAAAGATAATGATAAATAGCAACTTTATTTTAAAGAAAAATAATAAAGTAAATGTCTTTTTCCCTTATCCCCAAATCAAGTTTATATTGTGAATTCAAAGGCAACGTTCATAAAAGCACCAGAAGCAAATTTAAAAGAATATTTTTATAATATTCAAGTAGAATGGCCTTTCTGACAGAAATCTCAGATGTCCTAAAGGAAAAGTTTGGCAGATTGTATCAAATAAAAATGTAAAAATTACTTATGACAAAAAAAACTAAAAAACAAAATTGATAGCAATAAACTGGAAAAGTTATTTTTAAAATATGACC
The DNA here is from genome assembly GCF_000951035.1 of Colobus angolensis palliatus. Taxonomy (NCBI): domain Eukaryota; kingdom Metazoa; phylum Chordata; class Mammalia; order Primates; family Cercopithecidae; genus Colobus; species Colobus angolensis. Next base: position 852,942 of record NW_012123931.1, on the reverse strand, counting down.
AAAAGGGTTAACATCTATATTATCAGTAAAGAGTCTTATAAAGAAATAAGGAAAACACACCCCAATAGAAAATGGGTAGAAGGCACACCATGATAATGCAAGAAAATGTAAATAGACATGGCAAATAAACACTGGGAAAAATCTCTAATCATACTGATAATAAAATAAAAGTAATCTTTAAAATACCAGTTTTATTTAGCTGTAAAATTGGTAAATATTTGTTTTAATGATATTATTTAACGTTGGTAAAAGCATGGAAAAAATCTTTTTCTGGGGGTATAAAGTGATTAAAATTTTTTTCTGGGGGGCAGTTTAAATTTGGTAATATCTATCAAAAGGCTTCATTTTCATATTCTTTGACTCAAATTATCATTATTGGAAATTTGTCCTAGGTAAGCAGGCACAGTGGTACAGAATGATTTGTTCAGCAGCTGCTGTAAACAAGGGTTGTGCTGTTAACCTGCACAGCATCTCAGCCATTGTCCTATATTTACAGAATTCCCAAGCATGTAAGATGGCTCTCCTGCTATAGAACCTGAGAGTGCCAAGTATTTACTTCCCAGTCTTTATTGTGTCTAAGATACAGGAATGTGACCAAGGTTTTACAATCCACCATACTCACACTAGACTTTCACTCTGAAGGCAATGAAGTAAAGAAGCAAAGACATCTCAAACTGTATTCTTTGGAGAGTTTGAGGCAGCTATATCTAGTGTTCAAAGTCACAATGTTAGTTCAGTCTGTCTCATATGGTGCCCAGTGGTTTTTTTTTTTTTTTTCAGCAGACCAGTTTGGTGTTGTGTTCACTGGATATTAGTTGTGGAAGTATAACTTCAACACCTAAGTTTTCCAGATTCTTTTATATACACAAGTAGCCTGTCAATTGATTTCCTTTCTATTTAAATCAACCTGAGCTTCCCCCCACCAACACCATGGCTTAAAACTAAGAATTCTAACTGTATTAAAACAACTTTATTTGTAACATTGAAAATTGGACAGAATAGTAAGAGATTAATTGAAGTAAATTTTTATATCCACAGGATGAGACACTATTTAGCTTTTAAAGACCATGCTATATTTCTCAGTTTAAGTATTTTAATCTGAGAAGGAACTTATTATAAGACATTAAGTACTTAGAAAATTCTTGGAAGGCTGGGTGTGTTGGTTAATGCCTATAATCCCAACACTTTGGGAGGCCTAGGTGGAAGGAAGGATCACTTGAGGCCAGGAGGTCAAGACCAGCCTGGGCAACATAGTGAGACCCTGTCTCTACAAAAAAAAAAAAAAAAAAAATGCCAGGCATGATGGCACATGCTTGTAGTCCCAGCTACTTGGGAGGCTGAGGCAGGAGAATGGCGTGAACTCGGGAGGCGGAGCTTGTAGTGAGCCGAGATCGCACCACTGCACTCCAGCCTGGGTGACAGAGCGAGACTGCATCTCAAAACAAACAAACAAACAAACAAAAAACATAGTGGAGAATGTGGTTAATTAATGTATTAAGATATTGCACAGTTGCACATTCTTGTATGTTTGAAACAATGAAGACAGTTATCCCTTCATTAGATATCTGTGTGCTCAGCCAGACTCTGTGCTGCACAGTATGAGGGCTCCCAACAGAATGAATGAGACAAGGATCTTGGCTAGAAGCAACTTAGGCTGGTTATGTAACAGAATATAATTTTCAGTGGTTTGACCCAAGTCTCAGTTTCAGCCTCTAGAATTGGCATGTGCTTTTAGGTGGGCCACTCCTGGAGGGCCAGGCCTAGATTACACATCTCATTCTGTGAGCCGGGCACTGACTTAGGTCTGCTTATGGCCTTAGACTTCTAAGCACAGTTAGATCTCCCTGGTTTCACACAATTGTTTTTAATAATATCTAAAGAAACTAATTTGGAGCTTTATAAAGACAAAGCATAATTTGAGAATGACTAAATGCATATAAACTGTATGCTATTTATTAAATCCTTAGTGCAAACCAAAGATATTCAGTAAATTATATATGCATTTGGGCTCTGGTGTTAACATTTGTCTCTCCCTTTCCTAAGGAATTGGAAAACTCCAGGTCTGGGTGTTGTGGTTCGATCTAGAGAGTTCTCATCAAACTAATACTATATCCACTGCTAATCATCTTCTTTGTTTTGCAAGGATCTGTCCTTTTACATTTATCCACATCAGGCCAATTCCATTTTTACTTGAGGGCAAAACAGTAATTGATAAAAACACCAAGTTTCTCTTTGCAGCCATATTTATGTGATCCTAGTACTTGCTATCCCTACTTGGCACAGAATTTTACTGTGCCAGAACTTAAAGCCATTCTCTCTCCCCCATGTAGATTTTGTGAAATTGTTGTTTAAAAATGGTTGCTCTCTTGACACAGGTGTATGACAATGGATTTTGGTGAACAGTGGTTTTCTTTCTTTTTTTTTTTTTTTTAAGTCTTAACCACTGCAAACTGCACAAGGATGTAAACTATGTACTTTCTAAGTTATATTATAAAACCTTCCTACATGGCAATCACCTGGAGCTTTTCCATTTAACTATTTTATAATGTCTTAGGTGTGTGCTACACTTGTATTCTATTACTGTCCTTTTTCTATATGTCCTGTACTTATTGTCAAAAGACCCAGTTTTATGATGCTTTTCCTATCCTCTGTTTGTTTGTTTTTTTCCAGAGGAAACATTTTCATTGAAAAGACTTACACAAAAATTCACTCACATATTCATGACTTTTTGGAGCAGAAAGCCTTTATCTCAAACCCCCCAACCACAGTGTACTTTTGACAGGATGGACAGTAAGATTTTAATGTCTTCTCAAAAGATACTTTGAAAATCTGGTGCTTTCTGTTTGATGTTAAAAAGTGCTCCTGGTCATTTGAGTTTAAAATTACAGGGAAAGCTGCTTGGGTAGACCACCCAGGCTAGGTTTAAAGGAGTGATCTTTCTAAGACAGGTACTCCTCAAATAGAGGTTGTCTTTCAAACAAGTTTTACTGAAAGGACAAGTATTTCCTGACCCTGAGTTTTTCAGTTCCCTCCTCCTTTATTTTCCTCATCAGAAAGTGGTTTCTTTGTGAAAGTTTCTCGGGAGAGTTTTGTGAGCATAAGATTATGTAGATATACTTTCCACACTTTACCAATAAATGACTTTTCTATATAATGTAAAGCACAGAGGGCATTAGGACATTAGTCCCATACCATGTGTTGTTTGTTTATGCCTCATGATCACC
>NW_012123931.1:845351-845728 GCF_000951035.1 Colobus angolensis palliatus | reverse complement strand
TACCTCTTCGTGGGAAAAATAAATTTAGGCTCCTGTCTCACACAACACACCAAAATAAATTCTAAATGAATCAGCAGTGAATTAGAAAACCATAAAATTACCATACACAGTGATAATTCAAGGAAAATAAATACAAATGAATAATTTAGAAGGTGATACAAATGAATAATTACTTCATCTCATAGTGAGAGTGAGAAATTATTTTGAAAGCACAAAAGGAAAAGCAGGAAAAAAAACCACAAAAATTGTTAGACTACATAGAATTATTTAGTCTCAGTATATTTTTAAAAACTTTAAAATAGCATAAGCAAAATGGAAGACAAAAGTTAAGCTGGAAAAAATATTAACAATATGTATTAACCGTTTGTCATATTTAT
>NW_012123931.1:843072-844264 GCF_000951035.1 Colobus angolensis palliatus | reverse complement strand
AGAGAGAGAGAGAGAGAGAAAATGTTGTCAGACTTCTAGATTGACTCCTAAAACAATACCAAACAAATTCACAAGGGTGCTGCTCCTTCTGAGGCCACCACAAGTTAGGGAGGAAATGTGTGGCTAATGCCACACAAACAACTATCTCTTACACCCAAGAAACCACAGAATGTGTACCCGAAGCTACAGATGAGAAATTAGTACAACTTATCCCACTGATTTTTGATGCCCAGGAAGCTGGAAAATGGACCCCAGAATGCTGCTGCAGGAAAGCCTCATATTCCAAACTTTGCTAATAACAGCCAAGAGCCACAGGAAGATATCTTTGACTCACATTCAACCTCCAAATCTTGTAGCATACTGTTTGTGTAGGGGAGAATAAAAGGCTTTCATATGCACAGATTGTCTCTGGAAGGATATGTAAACCAGTAACCATGATGATTTCCAAGATGAGGCTGGGAGACATGAGTAAGAGGGAGAAGCTTTTCATAGTGCACTCTTTTTATTTTGGCTTAATTGTACTGTGGTCATCATCACCTATTCAAAAAGTTAGCAAATTAAATTTTACTTGCATCTTAGCTCACTAGTTTTCACTGTATCTCAAGGGAACACACCCCCAGGCCTCCAAGGAAGCTTTCAAGGGTCTTTGAAAGGGGAGAGCAGGGTAGGTCCCTGGGTCCCCACCTTCTGCTTCAGCCAGAGCAACTCTTGATTTTATCTGTTCTTTGTTTCAAGCTTCTGCATAAGATTTTGTTTGAAGAAAGCATTTCCCTGCTCTTCTTAAAAATTAAAAGCTGCAGGGCATGGTGGCTCACGCCTGTAATCCCAGTACTTTGGGAGGTCAAGGCAGGTTGATCACCTGAGGTCAGGAGTTCAAGACCAGCCTGGCCAACATGGCAATAAAAACAAAAATTAGCTGGGTGTGGTGGCATATGCCTGTAATCCCTGTTACTCAGGAGATTGAGGCAGGAGAATCATTTGAACCCAAGAGGCAGAGGTTGCAGTGGGCGGATGTTGCAGTGAGCTGGGATCACGCCACTGCACTCCAGCCTGGGCAACAGAGCAAGACTCTGCCTTAAAAAAAAATTAAAAGCTAGTGTTATAGACGAATATTAAATGTCATGGAGAACTGTTCATTATTACATATTAATTAAGAAATGGAAAAATGGGAGGAGGCGGAGCAAGAGGGCCG
>NW_012123931.1:808506-831072 GCF_000951035.1 Colobus angolensis palliatus | reverse complement strand
AAAAGAAATGGGAAAATGGGATAAAATATAAATGTAAATTTATTTATAAGAATAAATAAATTCTTTTAAATTTATTTTAAGAAAATAAATTTTCTTAAAATTTATTAAGAAAGGCTAGAAGTACAAATACCAAATTTTCTCTTGATAGTATTTTACTATTTCTTTGTGGTTCTCTTTCCCAAATTTATGATAATTATTTTTAAAACTATTATTATCAGCATAAATACACATTATTTTTAAATTAAATAGAAAAATACTCTTGAAAATTTAGACATTTTATCAAATAAATGAAGTGGTACTGGTTGACATCTGTGAAGAATTTGCTAGATAGAACCTCCAACTGATATGTCATAAATGTTTTAGATGTGGGTCAAGGTTGTTTTTTTTCATTACTCAGGGAAATTCGGTGAGGCTGGAAACAGGTGAGTCTCCTCCTGGCTTGCATCAATTTAGTCCTTTCAGCATTTATGTCAGCATACCATGAAAAAAATTTGGGAAGCACTGTGCTTTACTAACCTGGAAATAAGCATCTGTAGCATGCTCTAATTTGATTCTATATATTAACATATTATTTATACCTTATTCATTAAGAATAAGATTAATAACCCAAATAATAGACTAATAGCCCTAAAAAGGCCTACCATTTATTAAGTACTTAATCATGTACTAGGTACTGTCCTAAGTACTTTACATCTGTTATCTCAGTTAATTCCCACGGCAGCCATACAAAGTTTAGATATTCCAGTTTTATAGGTGAAAAAATGGATGCTATTATGTGAAATTAGTAACTAACTTGCTAAAATCTTGAATGGTAGAAGTAGGATTCTAACTAGTATCTTACTCCAGTGTCTGTAGTCTTAACCAGTATATTCTACTGTCCCCTTTTTTCAGGAACCTATCCATTATGTGAAGCAGTATACAGCTGTATCAGACAGATGATCACAAGTATAACAAGGGCTCTCTTCACCATCTCTCTCCCACTAGAGCATCAGCTCCATAAGGACAGGGAACTTGCCTGTCTTAATCCACCTAGCACAATACCTGGAGCATCACAGGAAGTTAGATATTTGTTGAATGAATGAGTAACTCTGGCTGCACATCAAAATTGCCCATAAAGGTTTTGCAACATTCAGATGTCAGGAGCCTACCCCATCTCCCAACTAGTATCACCAAGGGAAGAATTCAACTTGCCACCAAGGGAAGGCAAGCATATATTTTTAAAGATTTACAGGTACCAGGCATGGTGGCTCATGCCTGTAATCTCAACACTTTGGGAGGCTGAGGTGGGTGGATCACATGAGGCCAGGAATTCAAGACCAGCCTGGCCAACAAGAGGAAACCTGTCTCTACTAAAAATATAAAATTTGATGGGTGTGGTGGCACACGCCTGTAATCCCAGCTCCTTGGGAGGCTGAGATGGGAGAATAGCTTGAACCCAGGAGTCAGAGGTTGCAGTGAGCCAAGATTGTTCTACCTCACTCCAGCCTGACAGGCAGGGTGACAGAGTGAGAACCTGCCTCGAAAACTAATAAAAATAAAATAAAACTACAGGTGATCCTAATGCCTAGTCAAGATACAGAACCCCTATCCTAGAGCAGTGGTTCTCTAACTTGAATATGCAGCAGAATTACCTGCAGAACTTGTTAAAATCCCCAGAGCTTCCATTTACTAGGTCTGGGGTAGAGCTTGAGAATTTGTATTTATTCAAGTTCCCAATACTGCTGTTCTGTGAATCACATGTTTAAGAACTGTTGGCCGGGCACGGTGGCTCAAGCCTGTAATCCCAGCACTTTGGGAGGCCGAGACGGGTGGATCACGAGGTCAGGAGATCGAGATCATCCTGGCTAACACACGGTGAAACCCCGTCTCTACTAAAAAATACAAAAAAAAAAACTAGCTGGGCGAGGTGGTGGGCGCCTGTAGTCCCAGCTACTCGGGAGGCTGAGGCAGGAGAATGGCGTGAACCCGGGAGGCGGAGCTTGCAGTGAGCTGAGATCCGGCCACAGTACTCCAGCCTGGTCGACAGAGCGAGACTCCGCCTCAACAACAACAACAAAAAGAACCGTCATAGAGACTGGGTTATAGGGAACTAAATCAATACATTTTTACCTAGAACTTAAGCAGGAGATTTATTTAGTCAGACAGACCAAAATAAACATTGGTCACTCAAGCAATGCAGATTTTAGTCACAGTATTTAAAACATCCAGGAATCTGTCGTGCCCACTGAGCTTGTTGCTCTAAAAGTTTCTTTGAACACTTACATATTATTTTTTTTTCCAAGCAAAACTATTTCCAGCTTTATTAAAGTTACTTTCCATAAACAATCAGGGTATTTCAGGCAGGACATGGGCAGATAATCATTAACAGTGTACAACAACTTTCGAACTCCCTTCTTCAATGGACTACCAAAATCAAAAAGCCACTATAAAACCCCATAAGATCTTCATCTGATGCTCTGAACGGAAAGGTTAGAGTGAGGGTTGACATTTCACCTTTAGCAGGTTGTTTAACAGCTTTTTGTGAACTGACCCTGACTTCCAGGAAATGAAATAAAAATGGCAGAATTTATCTGAAAATATGAAAATCCACAGTCTAGAAGTGGAAACTCTACTCTTTTGGGGTGCTCCATCTCAGTGGCACCACTGTAAAGTCTAATTGCCTGACACACTGGTAACCAATTACTGGAGGGTCAGGGCCCAACAGAGTTTGAGTTTAAGGGAGTTAAGTCTGTGTTGAAGATGACGAGGGAGAAGAGAACATAACAACCAATTTGTTTTTTCACACCACAAGGGATTTGTGCCAAGGTGGCTACATGTCTGAGAGTCATGGAATCCCTCCTCCTGGGAGTCAAGAGGAAGTCTCTCAAAATGGGAAGGGAAAGGTGTTTTCCCCACATCAATCCAGCATCAGAGACATTCTATTAGTAACCTATGACCCTTTCCCACAATACAACAGTAAAGTGTTCTGTGTGCTAACAACATAGCTTTAAAAAAAGTAAAACAAGGCCGGGCATGGTGGCTCACTTTAAGAGGCTGAGGCAGGTGGATCACCTGAGGTTAGGAGCTTGAGACCAGCCTGGCCAACATGGTGAAACCCCGTCTCTACTAAAAATACAAAAATTAGCTGGGCATGGTGACAGGTGCCTGTAATCCCAGCTACTGGGGAAGCTGAGGCAGGAGTAAAAAAAAGTTAAACAAATTTTGCATTTTTATAAAACTTGATAAAAATAGTATTTCAAACTATACAGTCACCAGAAATACACAGTCACCAAAAATGCACATGCTTCACTTGGCATCTCCAGCACCTTCAGCTTCCTCTGCCTGGTCTGTTTTGGCACCTTCATTTTCTGCAAGGTTATTCCCCTCCCTGCCAGTGTCAGCATTTTCTTTTTTCCCTTTGGGTACCTCCTCTCTCTCCTTTGCGGGGTCCTTTTTAGGGTTGGGCTCTGGCTTTGGAGGAGCAGGTTAAGCAAACAACCTTGCGGATCTTCTCTGGCTTGTTCTTCACCTTGACTCTGTCTCCTTTAGCATCCCCTTCAGCTTTTTCTTGGGCATGGCAGTGATGCGGCAGGACATAGGCCTTGGATGCAGGAATGCAGCAGCAGGCAGACTTTGGTTGGGCTGGGGTTGTTCTTGCCCCTTCTTCACATTGCTCAGGCTCTGGGTGCTTTATAGTTTTTTCCAGCATATTTTTAACCTCCTAGAGAAAAACATTTCTTTGATCAGTTTGACCTTAAACTGTTTGGGCCCACACAGGCCAGTTTTTACGCTCTGGGAAAGATGTCCTCAGCTGCTCAGGCACTCATCCATGTTCCGCCTCCAAGCAGTGTGATGTCCACTCCCTAGAACTCTGGGGTCTTATCTTACATGGAGAGCCTCTGGTTTCTCCTTATGGGTGCTCTCTTCTTCCATGATCTTCCTTGTCCTGGACCAGGAGATCTGGCAACAGAAACTTTGATAGAGCCCTTTTCCTTTTTTTTTCTGGGTATTATTTGAAGAACCAGAGTTCCTGGATGACATCTAGTCTTAGAGTATTCAGAAACTGTCATAGACTAGTAAATATGTTTCTATTATCTGCAACTGCAGCTAATAGAAATTAGTAAGAGTTACTAGGTACCAATGAACACTGGGCTTTGGGTGAAAATTATAAGCTTTTATATCTAGCTGATGGGCCTTGTACCTAATAGTATTTGGCTTGGTTTTTTAGAGTGATTTCCATCTCATGCCTGTTGCTTTTGTACCATTCATTTTATGTATTTTTAATTGTTTAAAGAAGAGCTGCTCGGGTTTTATAAGTGGTGTTTTTCTCCTTCTTTTAGGTCTCTCTGCAATGCAATCAATGTTTACAACCTCACCTGCAATAACTGTTCAGAAAACTGCACTGATGTTCTGTTTAGTAACAAGATTACCTTCTTAATGGACCTCCTGATACACCAGTTGATGGTATGTAATATTATTGCTTTGAGTTAGAAGCAGTTGACGTTTGAGAAATAGTCCCTGTGGAGAAAACTAAAAGAATTCAACTTATTTACTCTCCAGATGGGGGAAAAAAAAAAAGAAGAAAGTGAAGATGACTGTGAGAATAGAGACTGGCAGACAAACTTAATAATTTGAAATTTTTACATTGAATTCTTTTAAGTTCCAATATTTAATAGCTAATAGACTTATAACACTTGCTAAGGTTACAGATTTACTTAGTTAGACTGGGTCTTTGGAATCAGTTGGATGCAAAGCCAAACCTCTAAAGCCACAGGAATGAGTACTGTAGAGAGGAAGAATGTTAGGAAAGCCTCAAAACCTCTCTTGCCAGGTTAAGTTAAAAGGGTCAGTTTAAGAGGACTGTTTGATGGATATTTAGATTATTTTAGAAAAGAAAACTCCTCTGTTAGGGGAAAACTTGTTATATTGTTGAAATGGGAACAAGCAGCCAATTGTCACCTTAAATTTTACTTCAGTTCACAGATGTTGAAAGAGGTAAGCTCAATATAACAGCCAAAGGTTTAAGTATGTCAACTGGAGTCGCCAGGAGTTTCCTGGTGAAGTTTCTAAGCCCCTGAGGTATCAGCACAAAATAGCTCTCAAGCTGCAAGTTTATAACAGAAGAGATTTGTTTTTCAGAACCGATTTACTTTTACTCAGCACACAGCTCTAATAACTCTTCCTTAAACTACAAGCTTTTGCCTCTATCTGGTTTATTCCTATGCATTTTGCAGTCCTTAATGAAGGCTTAATGTTACCTTCTTCATGAAATCTTCCCCAGCCTGACTCTTCCCCCAAATTCAGGTTAAGTATACTTCTTATGTGATCTTAGGTATTACATCTCTGATAGAATTGATCACATTGAACTGTATCTAACTATTTTCTTGTCAGTTTCCCCCACTAGCCATAAAATCGATGAGGACAGGAAGTAAGTTATCACTATCTCCAAGATTCTAACATAGGACCTGGCACTTAGTAGATTCAGTACATCATTGTTTGTATGTGTGGGTGAATAAATGAATTTTGATACATCGCAAGCTGAAAATCAGAAATGGAATTATGAAACCCTTACAGTCAGACATATTGACATTGAAAGGGAATAGCAGTAAGGGAAAGCAACAAAAATACAGATCTAGAACTGTTGCACAATACAGTTACACAATAAAAAAATGGATTTTTATAGTGATGATAGTGAGTCATCAAAGGCTACATTATATATGATTTTGTCTAAAAAATAAGGCATTAAAATATAAGTAAGATATTTTAGCAAAAAGAAAAAATTCTATCAGAAATATTTGAAAGGCAGCACAAGGAGAAAAGATAACGTTTGTTGTATGGCCTTATATCCCAGGCATTTTAATATATTTGCTTCATTTAATTTTGAAAACAGCTTCTTAAAGTCAGTATTACTATTCCATTTCACAGATGAGGAAACTTGAGTCCCAGAGAGGTTGACTTGCCCAAGGCTACATAGATATTAAGTCAGAAAGCCAAGAATCAGACCTAGGTGTGTCAAACCCAAGTTGGGGGCATTCTGCACAATAACTGACTAATGTTTTTCAAATACGTCAATATCATGAAAGACAAGGAAAAAGTGAGGAACTGTCACAGAATGGAGGAGAGTAACGAGACATAACAAATGTAATGTATGATCCTGGACCACAAAAAGGACATCAATGGGAAAACTTGGAAATTCAAGTAAGATCTATAGAATAGTCTGTTTTATTGGCTCAATGTTAATTTCCTCCTTTCAATTATTATACTACGTTTTTGTAAGATGTTAACAGTAAGGGACACTGGATTAAAGGAATGCTCTATTTTTACAACATATTTGTTTACTTAAAATTATTTCAAAACGAGAATGAAAAAAAAAAACTTCATGCTCTCCTATCATTTTATACTGCATCATCTGGAAGAATTTACTCCATGAAGCTTATTCTATGTTGGTGGTGGAATAAGAGACATTACTTTGAACAGAACAAGTAATGAAAGAGAATGGCATTTGAAATGTGAGGGAATGAACAAGAAGACTTAAAGAAAGAATCTTGGTTCTGCATATATATAGATGTCATGTGTCATAATATAGATGACATATTGTCTTAGTCTACACTGCTGTTACAAAATACCATAGACTGAGTGGCTTATAAACAACAGAAATTTATTCCTCACATTCTGTAGTCTGGAAGTTCAAGATCAAGGTACCACCATAGTCAGGTTATGGTGAGGGCCCTCTTCCAGATTTCAAACTGCTGACTTGTCACTTTATCCCCAGATGGTGAAAAGAGTGCAAGCTAATTCTCTGGCCTCTTTTTATAAGCGCACTAATCCCATTCATGAGAATTCCATCCTTATGACCAAATTACCTCCCACAGGCCCTGTCTCCAGGTATCATCACATTAAGCATTATATTTCAACATGTGAATTTGGGAGGGACACAGCATTCAGACCCTAGTACATACAGTAAATGATATGATGGCAGCCTGTGTAGAATACTCTGGGAGCACAGAGAAAGATATTCAGTGATCCTCCCTGGGACATCATGAAAGAGGGACGTTTAAGTTAGTTCTCAGCTCCTCATAATAGCTATCATTTATTAAGTACCAACCGTGGGCCTGGAGCTGGTAAGTACCTTGATCATTTTCTTCTTCTTTGAAAGCCCTAGTTCCCTTTGAATAATAAAGCCCTAGTTCCCTTTGAATAACTTTCATTGTAACCCAAGGTTTCTTGACCTCAGAAAAGCTTTTAATCTCTCAATGGATTTGACCACATTCTATGTTTATTCTGCCCATCAATTTTGCTCAGTTTGGAACTGGGATCCTGGGACATTAGTTTGCCAAACACATTTTATCCTTTTTTTCCTTATACATGGCACTTTCTGAGTTTTTTCGTTCCTTTTGGGCTCTTTATTTTATCGCCATTGATTCTTACTGTTGCTGTGACTGGGTTTGTGGCAGTGAGTAAAGCAGGATGTGTTTCCTGGTTTGGGGTGGTTGGTGATGGTGATTTTTATGTTTCTGAAAATCACTTGAGCGTATTTTCATTTTTCTTGCTAACCAGTTTTAATTTACATGTAACTGAAATATGGACCACTGACTTGTTAGTCATCCTTTAAATAAGGGATGAAAAAATAGTGATCAATACATTTTCCAACAAGAATAGAAAAAAGCATAAAAGAAGCTAATTAATTGTGATCTGGTGTTATTTATAAGACAGCTGATTATCATCAGCTACTTCAGTCTTTCTGGTTGTTTCACAAACCCAGATGGTTTAGGAGACGTTTTTCTTCTAGCCACTTGGAGTTTGTTTTGGCACTCTTGTATTTCATTTTAATTACTATTTCCAAAACATTGTACAGATGCCTGGGTTATAGAGGTGAATTGGACACAGTTCCATCACTCTAGAAGCCCACAGTTAAGGAAGAAAGAAATTGCATATGCAAATATTAATGACTATAAGAAGCGGTGAGAAGTTCTATAATGTTATCAGAGCTACAAAGTAGCTCAGACAACCTAGTAGAGTACCTAGCACATAATAGGTGTTTGTTCAGTATTTGATGAATGAATGATACATTCTAACTTGGGGGAATTGGGAAGATTTGGAGGAAGAAGTTTAATTTGATCATACCTTGAATACTTTGAACCCAGGAGTTCAAAGCTACAGTGTGCCATGATTGTGCCTCTGCACTCCAGTCTCAGCAACAGTGAGATCCTGTCTTTAAAAAAAGAAAGAAAAAAAAGACACCCAACTCTCAGCTTCTCTGGGAGGGAGAGAGAAGAGTGGAGCATGTGTACAATATCCCAGCTTTTTGGAAGTCTGCCTGAGAGACAACTATCTGTCTTGCCTGACTTGGGGCTAGCATACTTTGGATGCTGCTGAGAACAATGAAGAGCAGGGAGGCTTGCTGCCATAAAACTAGAGAATATGCAGTGTGTATTAGTCCGTTTTCACACTGCTATAAAGAACTACCTGAGACTGGGTAATTTATAAAGAAAAGAGGTTTAATTGATTCACAGTTCTGCAGGCTGTACAGAGAAACTTACAATCATGGCAGAAGACAAAGGGGAAGCAGGTACATTTTACATGGCTGGAGAAGGAGGAAGAGAGTGAAGGAGGAGATGCTACACACTTTTAAACAACCCGATCTTGTGAAAACTCACTATCACAAGAACAGCAAGGGGAAAATCTGCCCCGTGATCCAATCACCTCCCACCAGGCCCTTCCTCCAACATTGAAGGTTACAATTCAACATGACATCTGGGCAGGAACACAAATCCAAACCATATCACAGTGCTAAAGACAGATACCAGCAGAAGGAAGAGATTATGATCACTTGAATAAGAAAGCAGCAAGCATCTCTAGTTGAGAAAGTACGTACATAGGCCTAGAGAAGTTGTATCCCCACCAAAGTTTGCAGAGGTCCTCAGAACCCCTAGCTGAGCTGATTAGTGAGGGTTTTCCACACTGCAAAAGCCAGTTCATAAACACTGGAAGAAGTGGCTTTTTTTGTGAAGTGCACAGATCCCAACAAAGCTTTCAAGACGTAGGAAGAAACAGGGAAACATGGCGCAAAGAAAGGAGCAAAATAAATCTTCACAAACCAACCCTAAAGAAACAAAGACATGAATTACCTGACAAAGGATTCAGAATAACCCTCATAAAGATGCTCTGTGAGCTAAAGGTAACAATGTATGAGCAAAATGAGAATATCAACAAAGAGACAGAAAATACACACAAAAAAAAGAACCAACAAATTTTGGAACTGAAGAATATAATAGCTGCACTGAAAAATTCACAATAGGGGTTCAACAGCAGACTCAGTCAAGCAGAAGAAAGAAACAGCAAACTCAAGACAAGTTATTTGATGTTATCCACCCAGAGGAAAAAAAGAAAAAAGAATGAGAAAGAGTGATGAAAGCCTAAGGGATTTGTGGCATACCATCAAGCCAACCCATATACACATTATGGAAAGTTCACAAGAAGAAGACAAAAAGGAATGGGCAGAAAGTTTACTTAAATAATGGCCCAAAACTTCCCAAATCTGGGAAAGAAAATGGACATCCAGTTTCAAGAAGCCTAAAGGACCCCAAATAAGATCAATGTAAAGAAACACACACCAAGACACATTATAATAAAACTGTCAAACTCTCAAAGACGGTAAGAGAATTTTGAAAACAAAAAAGTGACTTGTCGTTTACTAGGGAACACACATAAGACTATCAACATATTTCTCAGCAGAAACCCTGCAGGCCAGAAGGGAGTGGAGGGATATATTCAAAGTGCCAATTAACTGATCTTTGACAAGATTGCCAGGAATACACAGCAGGAAAAAGATAGTCTTCAATAAATTGTGTTGGGAAAACTGGATATCCACATGCAAAAGAATGATACTGGACCCTTATCTTACACCATACACAAAAATAAACTCAAAACTGATTAAAAACCTAAATGTAAGACTTGAACTTTGTTAAACTCCAAATTAAAACATAGGGGAAAACCTTCATAACATTGATCTTGACAGTGATTTATTGGATATGACACCAAAGCAGGGGCAACAAAAGCCAAAAATAGATAAATGACACTATGTTAAACTAAAAGCTTCCACATCGGAAGAAACAATAAACAGTGCAGAAAGGCAATGTACAGACTGAAGGAAAATATTTGTAAACCATGTCTGATAAAAGGGTGCTGTGGGCTGAATGTTTGTGTCCCCAGAATTCATATGTTGAAACCTAATCACCACTGTGATGGAATTAGGAGGAGGAGCCTTTGAAAGGTGATTCGATCATGAGGGCAAAGCCCTCAGGAATAGGATCAGAACCCTTATAAAAGATGCCCCAGAGAGCTGCCTTACCCCTTCTGTCAGGTGAGGTCATAACTGGAAAGCGCCTTCTATGAACCAGAAGGCACCACTTCTGCCAGCATCTTGATCTCAGGAGTAACTTCTTCCTAACTTCTTGAACTGTGAGAAATAAGTTTTGTTTGTTGTTTATAACAGTATTTTGTTATAGCAGTTCAAATGGAGTAAGTCAGAAGTTAATATCCAAAATATGTAAAGAACTACAACTCAATAGCAAAAATATATGATAATCAATTAAAAATGAGCAAAGGGCTTAAACAGACATTTCTTCAAAGAAAATATACAGATGAACAACAGGTATATGAAAAGATGACCAAAATCACTAATCACTGTGAAAATGCAAATCAAAACCACAATGAGATATCACCTCATACCTGTTAGGATGGCTGTTATAAAACAAATCAGAAAATAAGTATTGGTGGGAGTGTGTTGAAATTGGAAACGTTTGTACTTTTGGTGCAGCCACTAAGGAAAAAAGTACGGAAGTTCCTAAAAAAAAATAAATAAAAAACAGAACTACCATATGATTCATCAATCCTGCTTCTGGGTATTTATTCAAAATAATTTAACTTGGGATCTTGACTAGATATCTGCACTGCCGTGTTCACCTTAGCATTATTCACAAGAGCCAAGAGGTGGAAACACCTAAATATTCGTCAACAAATGAGTGGGTAAAGAAAATGTGGCATATATAATTGACCCTTAAACAACACGAGTTTGAACTGCATGGGTCTATTTATGCATAGATTTTTTTTCAACCAAACATGGATCAAAAATACAGTATCCATGGGATACAAAAACCCACACATATGGAGGATTGACTTTTCATATATGCAGCTTCCACAGAGCTGACTGCAGGACTGAGAATATGCAGATTTGGGTATACACAGCGCTGAACCAATCCCCTGCGTATACTGAGGGACAACTGTACAAACAATGGAATATTAATCTACCTTTAAAAAGAAGGGAATTCTGTCATATGCTGTAATGTATAAACCTGATTGACATTATAAGTGAAATAAGCCAATTACAAAGAGAAATACTGCATGATTCTACTTAAATGACATATCTAAAAGAATCAACCTCATAGAAACAAAGTAGAATGGTGGTTGCCAGGGACCAAGGAGAGGGGGAAACAGACTTGTGTAATAGGTTTAGAGTTTCAGTCATGTGAGACGAAAAAGTTCTAGAGATCCATTTTACAACAGTGTGCATATAGTTAACCATACAATGCACCTAAAAATGATAAAAAAAATTTATGTTATATGTCTTTTTACAAAAAAAAAAAAAACACCAGTGAAAGTACTACTGAATGCTGTGAAAATAGATGGATAAGCTTTTAATGTTGGGAAAGATCTAAACAGTCCAATACACTGATGAGCAAATTGAGATATGGAAAAGGATCACAGAGCTACCTAGTGGCAGAAGCATGACCTGTACCCTGGTCTTCCGAGTCCCTGACCAGGACTTCCCTTCCTATAAGCTCAATTGATGTGTCCTCATTTTCTTAAGTTGACAAATGAAACAAAGCAACAATTTTGTGACTTTAATTTTATAAGTTTAATAGTATTACTTTGGTAAGATATACTGAAAAGCACTTAATTAAAAGATTTATAGTTTCTTGATGTTTCATTGCATTTTAAAAGGCATTAAATATTTTATTAGCAGTCTTATTTTTAATTCATAGTGACCTGTTCTTTATGAAATATTTAACGAATACGCTGATAAATTGTGTGTATGTATTTTTGAGAGCCAAGGAGATTGTTAATTGAAAAGTGATGTACTAACCTTAAATAATTGATATGATACTGTTGAATCTGAGAGGCTGCTGGTGAGCTCTTCAGAAGCTGACAAGAAAGCCCTGGATACAAACAAAGGAAATCTAAGTGCAACCTTACAACAAGGGGATTGTTTTTCACTTAGTCATGTGCAGAGACATCCAGGTGCCTGTTGATTTTCATTACAGCAGCAAGGCCTGGAACTCTCCATTCACCACATTGTTTCTTTATGTTGAGTTGCCAGAACATAGACCCCATAGTTAATTACATGGGAGCAAAAATCCCTCAACACTACAGGTAACAGTACTCTTCCCGTTGCATCTTGTTCCCTTCTTTCCTCACTATATAGTATGGTACTTGCTCAGCATGTCTAGGACACATTGCCTTTTCCTTCAACAAAAGTGTGAACTCTGTTTATGTCTACTGTGCCATATGTCTTATTGACACAGAATTTCAAAACTGGAGAGGAGGTCTTCATAGTGTGTAGTCTATTTTAGTCCACTCATTTTATAGATGAGGATAATGGACTTCAAAAGAGGAGAGGGATGGGAAATACGTGGGGTTGGATACTTGCCCAAGTTCTACAGCCTGTTACCGATGTAACTGGGATGCAAATTCAGGTCTCCTAAATCCTAAGCTAACTTTCTATTATTTTACTTAACAGACTGCTCATTTTTAAGATTAGTATATCATTTTTCAATTAACAATCTCCTTGGCTCCCAAAAATACATACACACAATTTATCAGTGTATTCGTTAAATAATTTACAATGAAACATCAAGAAGTTATAAAATCTTTTAATTAAGTGTTTTTCAGTGTATCTTACCAAAGTAATACTATTAAACTTATAAAATTAAAGTCACAAAATTGTTGATTTGTTTCATTTGTCAGCTTAAGAAAATGAGGACACATCAGTTTAGCTGATAGGAACAGAAGTCCTGGTCAGGGACTCAGAAGACCAGGGTCCAGGTCATGGTTTCTGAAAAACAGAAAAATCACCATTAGGCGAAAACCAAAGTAATAAATATTGCAGTTGGTGGGTGCAAAAATTAGTGGACAAATGTATGATGAGAAAGAGGATATTTGCATAATTTCAAAATAATTTCCCACAAAATGTTAATTTTGTAAAAAAAAAAAAAAAAAGGGTGGGGGGGAAATAGTAGCTTCACAGTGAAAACCTTGGTAGACATCACTTTAACCAAGTTATCAAAACTAACATCACTACTACTGATGTTGCTATGTCAACATCAGTACCCTCTGATAATAATATATGTTTACAAGCTCACAGGATCATTTCTATGATATTCTTGCCAAAAATGCATAACCACCATCAAATTATGAAAAAACATCAGACCAAAAATTGAGGGGCATTTTACAGAATAACTAACCACAGCTATTTCAAATATAAAGACTGAAAAACAGATTAGAGGAGACTAAAGAGGTATGACAATTCATTGTGGAATCTTGGATCCTGGACTGAAAAAAAGAACATTAGTGGGGAAACTGGCAAAACTCTTACAAGGTCAGTAGATAAATTCATTGTTTTGAGCAGGTGTTAATATTCTGGTTTTGGTAATTGTGCTGTAGTTGTGTAGGATATTAACATTAAGGAAAGTTAGGAGAAACCTAAAATTGCTTACAAAAGTTTTATATTTTTAAAAATTCACTAAATGGGTTTTACAGCAGGTTGGAGATGACAGAGGAAAGGGTCATTAAACTTGAAGTTACATCAATAGGAATTAATGTAGTCTGAAGAATGGAAAGATAATTTAAAAGGGAACAGAGCCTCAGAGACTTATAAGACAATATCAAACAGTGTAACCTACATATCACTGGATATCCAAAAGGAGAAGAGAGAGAGAATGAGACATGAACATTTTTTTTGTAAAAAATAATGGCTAAAATATTTTCCTGTTTTAGTGAAAGACATAAATATGCAGATTCAAGAAGCTCAGAAAAGGAAGTTAAATTGTCCCCATTTGCAGATGGCATGATCTTATAGTTAGGAAAACCCAAACTCCACCAAAAACTCTTAGATCTGATAAATGAATTCAGTAAAGTTGAAGAATACAAAATCAACTTATAAAAATCAGTAACATTTCTATACACCAATGATGAAATAGCTGAAAAGAAGGAAATCCCATCTATAACAGCTATAAAAATAAAATTCTTCAGAATAAATTTAGCTAAAAAGGTGAAAGACATCTGCAAGGAAAAGTACAGAACACTGAGAAAGAAACTGAACAGGACCCAGGAAAGATGTTCATGCTCATGGATCAGAATAATTAATGTAATAAAGTGACTATACTACCTAAAGAAACCTACAGATTCAGCACAATCCCTATCAAAACACCAATTTCATTTTTCATAGAAACAGAAAAAAATCATATATTACAAGGCTATAGTAACCAAAACAGCATGATGTTGGTGTAAAAACAGCCATACAGATCGATGGAACAGAAAAGAGAACCCAGAAATAAATCCACTTATTTACAGCCAACTGATTTTTGACAAGATGCCAAGAACATACATTGGGGAATGGACTCCCTCTTTAATAAGTAGTGCTGGGAAACTGGATAACCACATGCAGAATAATGGGACTAGACCCCTATCTCTCCCCATGTACAAAAATCAACTCAAAATGGATTACAGACCTAAACAAAAGAGGTAAATTATATAACTGCTAGAAGAAAACATAGGGGAAATTCTGTTGGACGTTAGTCTAGACAAAGATTGTATAGCCACAGTGCTGCAATACAGCTTAAGGAGACTGTGAGAAGTTAAGGTTGTGTATTATAACTCCTTCAAGCAACCACTAGCAAAATAACTTAGAAGCCAATGGTAAATTAAAATGGGATTCTAAAATATATTCAAATATTCCAAAAGAAAAAGGAAAAGAGGAATTAGAGAATAAAACACAGAGAGAACAAACAGAAAAGAAATAACAAAACAGTAGACCTAAACCCAAGGTGTCAGTAATTAAATGTGTAAAGCCAGCTGAGTGCCGTGGCTCACGCCTATAATCCCAGCACTTTGGGAGGTGGAGGCTGACGGATCACAAGGTCAGGAGATGGAGACCATCCTATATAACACGGTGAAACCCCATCTCTACTAAAAAATACAAAAAAATTAGCTGGGCGTAGTGGCAGGCACCTGTAGTACCAGCTACTCGGGAGGCCGAGGCAGGAGAATCACTTGAACCCAGGAGGCAGAGGTTGCAGTGAGCCAAGATCATGCCACTGCACTCCAGCCTGGGTGACTGAGCGAGACTCCGTATTTAAAAAAAAAAAAAAAAAAATGTGTAAAGCCCTCCAGTTGCAAGATAGAAATTGTTGGAATGGATAAAAAGGCCTAACCGTGTGCTCTATCTACATGAGATGCATTTAAAACACAAAGACTGAACCCATATAAATATAAGTTGAAAGTAAGTGGATAAAAGGACATACATAGTAAGCATAAGAAGATAAGTAGCTATATTAATATCAAAGTAGAATTTAATATCACTGTATTAGTAGATGCAAAGAGGCATTGCCTATTGATATCAAATCAACAGGAAGATATAACAGTCATAAATGTATATACTACAAAATACATGAAGCAAAAATTGACAGAATATAAGGAAGAAAGAAACAGTTTCCATATGAGAATTTCCATTCTCAGAGATGAATATTTTAACAGACCTCTTTCAGCAACTGATAAAATAACTAGACCAAAAAATTCAATAAAGATATACATGATATGAACAATATCATTATCAACCACTTTGACCTAATTGATATTTATAGATCACTGCACCTAGTAACTGTAGAATACACACGTTCTTTCTGAGCATACTGAGGATGTTCAAGATATACTATATGATGGATCATAAGACAGTTTTAATACATGTAAAGAGCTTGAAATAATAGAAAATATGTTCTCTGAAGACAATGGGATGAAGTTAGAACTCAATATTATGTATCTACAAATTCACAAAGAAATGAGAAAATATTTTGAACTGAAAAATATTTTCAATGAAATATATCAGGAAACAACAGATGCTGGCGAGGATGTGGAGAAATAGGAACGCTTTTACACTGTTGGGAGTGTAAATTAGTTCAAACATTGTGGAAGAAAATGTGGCAATTCCTCAAGGATCTAGAACCAAAATTACCACTTGACCCAGCAATCCCATTACTGGGTATATACCCAAAGGATTATAAATCATTCTGCTGTAAAGACACATGGACACGTATGTTTATTGCAGCACTATTTACAATAACAAAGACTTGGAACCAACCCAAATGCCCATCAATGATAGAATGGATAAAGAAAATGTGGCGCATATACACCATGGAATACTACACAGCCATAAAACAGAATGAGTTCATGTCCTTTGCAGGGACATGGATGAAGCTGGAAACCATCATCTTCAGCAAACTAACCCAGGAACAGAAAACCAAACACTACATGTTCTCACTCGTAAGTGGGAGCTGAACAATGAGATTACATGGACATAGGGAGGGGAACATCGCACACCGGGGCCTGTCAGGGTTGGGGGGCAAAGGGAGGGAGAGCATTACGACAAATACCTAATGCATGCAGGCCTTAAAACCTTGATGACGGGTTGATAGCTGCAGCAAACCACCATGGCACATGTATACCTATGTAACCTGCACATTCAGCACATGTATCCCAGAACTTAAAGTAAAATAAAAATAAAATTTTTAAAAGCTAAAAAATACTAGGTATGTGGTGGTGTACACCTATAATTCCAGCTTTTCGGGAGGCTGAGATAGAATTGCTTGAGCCCAAGAGTTCAAGGCTGTGGTGCATTATGATAATACCTGTGATTTCCAGCCTGGGCAACATAGCGAGACCCCAGCTCTTTAAAAAAAAAACAGTGCTTAGAGGAAAATTTATACCTTTAAATAGAAGTATTATACAATTAGTGCATTCTGAATACAATGCAGTTAAGGTAGAAACCAGTGAAGATGAAGATCCATATATACATTTAGAAATTTAGAGATTCCCATAATAAACTCAAGAGCGATAGAGTAAATCACAAGTTTTTAAAACTTAAAATGGAAAAATAGTGAAATCAAAACATCAAGTTGTACACCTGAAGTATATACAATTTTTGTTTGTCAACTATGCTCCAGTAAAGCTGGAGGAATGGAAATAGCAATGAAAAAACTGCGTATCAAAATGTTTGGGATGCAGTTAAAGCAAAACCATAAAAAAGGTATAAGCTTAAATACTTAGGCTTCATAAATTAGAATTGATCAAGAACAAACAAGAGGCACAAATAATGAATAAAATGGGAAATTTATAGATTGAGGAAGAATTGAAAAGTTAAGAAAATACTTTGAACAGCTTTATACCAGCGCATTTGAAAGCTTTAACGAATTTAAATTCCTAGAAAAGTATAACTCACCAGACCAACTCAAGAAGAAATAGAAAGCCTGAATAATTTTTTAACCGTTAAATAAATTAGTTATTTAAAATCTATCTATTAAAAAAAGCACCAGGCCTAGATAATGCTACAGCTAACTTCCAGCAAATGTTCCAGGAACAAGATCATTTCAATGTTAAACTATGCCAGGAAGATAAAACGTGTGATTTCTTCGCAGTTCGTTTTTTCGAGACCACTATAACCTTGGTAACAAAACCAGACAAAGATGGTGCAAGAAAAAAAAATTACAGGCCAGTCTCTCTAATGAACCAAGATGTCAAAATGCTAAAAATATTAGTAAATTCAATGAATTATGAAAATGAGATATTTTTGCAAAGTGTGAAAGCAAGCAAAACTAAATGTTATATTCTCTAGGGACACATTTATGTGATAAAATATTTGTTTAAGCAAGGGAATGATAAACACAAAATCATGATAGTGGTTACTAGGTTAGGGAGATGGGGAATGAGATAGTTGTAGAGCCAAAAATAAATTAAATGTATTGATATTATTCCCGTTAAATTATTTAAATTTTACTTAAAAAATTAAAGCCACAGTTGTAGTGTTCTTGGAATTCATGATCAGTGGGTAGCTCAAACAAGCATCAAATACAGTATATCTTAAGGATTATGATGAGTCAAGGCAGTGCTGATTTTCAGGGGTCAAAGTTCCTAGACAAAGTAATATCTAAATATTACTAATATCTGAGACCTGAAGGATAAGTAGTAATGTGATCATCTAGGGAAACGATGAGAAAAAAAAATCATCCTTAGCAAAGTTTATAACCCAAGTCAAAGGAAGGGGGATGAGTGCTAAGTGGTGAGTGCTCTAGTTGGTGACATAAGTGGGGATCCACTTGTGAAGGATACTAAGTTAGTGGTAATGGGACATAGCCTCAGCTCTTGCCCTATAGATGCTTGCTTGTCTCTCTAGTTTCAAATATGAGGAAATAATGTACTTATTTTACTACTACATTCTGGAAAATAATGCCCTGTATTTTAAATAGACACAAACAATAACTGATCTGTTAGTTTAAGCAGGAAGACCTGTATCTCGGATCATTCTCCAAGTATCTTTCTGCCACTTTTTACCAGTGAGAGAGAAATATTTATTTTCTTGTGCCATACCCATTTCCCAAGAAGAATGTATGTTTGTTGAGAAACAGGATATTTGCCTAATTTAAAAGTATAGTATATTCCTACAAAATTGTTATTAATTGCAAAGTAAAAGAGTAACTTTCTAGTAAGAAAACCTGGCACACACCACCTTGCCAAATGATCAAAGAGTATCAGTTATGCACAAATCAGAACTGTCTGCTACATGATAGGCTGCAATGAAAAGAACACAGCATTGCTTCTGTAATATTTCTGCCAAAGGTAATATAATCTGAATCTAATTATGAGGAAACATTCAACGTACCCAAATTTTAGGACATTCTTCAAAATAACCTGTAATCTTCAAATGTCTAAAAATCATGAAAGTTCAAGGAGTCACTGAGGAGTTTTCTAGACTGGTAGTAATAAGAGACATGACAACCAGTTAGAACACGATTCTGAACCAGATCCTTTTGCTCTAGATGACATTAATGAGACAACTGGCAAATTTTGAATGGGCTCTGAGATTTAGATGGTGACAAAGAATCAGTGTTAATTTCCTGACTGATGAGTATATTGTCATGTAGGAGAATGTCCATTCATTGGAAATACACAAAAGTATTTAGTGGTGAGGGGGCATCATGTGAGTATCCTCACAAGGTTCAGGGAAAAAGGTCCTCTTAGCTGGGTTCAGTAGCTCTCACCTGTAATCCCAGCAACTCAGGAGGCTGAGGCAGGACAATCGCTGGAGGCCAGCAGTTTGAGACCAGCCTGGGCAACATAGCAAGACCCCATCACTACAAACATTCTTTAAAAATTTAGCTGGTCCTGGTGGCACACACCTGTAGTCCCATCCACTCAGTGGGTTGAGGTAGAAGGATCACTTGGGCCCGAGAGTTAGAGGTTGCAGTAGGCTATAATTGCACCAATGCATTCTACCCCGGGCAACTCTATCTCTTAAAAAAAAAAAAAAAAAGTTATTTGAACTATACTTGCAGTTATTCTAATATATGGGGCTATATGCACATAAAAACACACAAATATTTTAACAAAATACAGAAATAAAAGTTTTGGAAACCTGGAATGAGTTGATAAGAGTTTTGTGATTTCCATCAGCTACATACTTTGATCTCAATAGCTGAAACACAGAATAACTTAAAACTAGGGCTTATTTCTTGGAGCTGAAATACGGCCTTCAACTTAAAAAGTTTTCCTTATGGGAAAGTGATTGTTCTTGTGAAAGGAAAGTGAAGCTTTCATAGTAGACTGTTTAGCTATATCATTGAAACACATTTAAAATCCTTGCAGGGGAATTTTTAAAACACCTAACTCATACTATGAAAATTCTTCAAAGGGGATGACAGCTATTCAGTGTATACTTTGTGCCAATTTGAATACAACACTGATGTCATTTAATATGGAGATTTAGGAAAATGGGCAATCCCAGTAGCCAGGTTGAGTACCTGTAGTATCCCAGGTATCTTGTGTAGAATGTTCACAGTATAGCTTCAGGGGAAAGACTACTACAATTGAAAGGCACAAAGACCAGGATCAGCAATGCAAGGGAATAGTTCTGTTCCTTTGTGTCTAACAAGCCTGGAAATACAAGACTTGGTAACTGCCATTTGGAAAGACTGAGAACAGAATCTTGAAATTAGGAAACCTAACAAGGGTAAGATTCATACAATACACACGTGTACATGTACTCAGAAAGCAGAGAGATGAGAGAAAATGGAAGAGTGGGACTAAAAGGAAGACAAGAGTAGGAACTAGAAGAAGAATGAGAGAGAAGAGGGAGGTTAAGGAAGGAGATAAAATGGAGAGGAAAAGAGAAGTGGATCAGCTCTGGGGGTATGTGTAGAAATTAGAATGGCAAATACAGATAAACCCTGGCTAGACCTTTGCCAATACCCCATAATAATACAGTCACAGCCTACCCTCTTTAAGCTTACATCCCAGTGTTGTCATGTTTGTATTTAGATATAGCAAGGCATGAAGCATTTACTGTCTTTTCCAGTAAATGAAAGAAAATAGTAATATCAGACATTCTAAGGTCATACACACAGCTAAGTTCCTGTTTCTGTGCCCTTTCCCACTTCTCTTGGGGTTTTATGAGATGTGGGAAATGGTTCTTTATGGTTGGCCTCTGCTCTTGTTCCATTCATTCTTACCTGTTAAAGCAGTCTGTTTAGAGAGGAAAAAGCAGCAATATTAGGTTTCATTAACGCTTCTGACCGTGACAAAAGTCTTAACATAGACCACACTCCAGTATGTAGCTGTATTCGTTGAAAGATAACTTGCTTTCTCTTAAACCTTGACAATATAGTTTAACAAACTCCTGTGTTTTATAAAGTGTGCTTTAAGTTTGGCAGTGTCTTATAAACATACACTTACCCTACATCCAGCAATCCCACTCCTGGCTATTTCTCCAAGAAAAATGAAAAACATTTCTCTACAAAAAGACTTGTACAGAAGTGATCGTAGCATCCTTATTCATAAGTAAAATCCCTAAATAACACACATGTCCACAAACAGGTGAATTGGTAAATTGAGGTATATTCATAGTGGAGTATTTAGCAATAAAAAGGAATGAACTATTGATGCAACATGGATGAATTATTCAGAATTCATGGAAATATTATTCATACTGCAGAAAGCCAGATTCAAAAATCTACCTACTGTATGATTGCAGTTATTTGAAATTCTAGAAAATGCAAAGTCATTTATAATACACAGCAGATCAGTGATTGCCTATACACACAGGGGCGAAAGGGAACATTGACTTCAAAGGGGCACAAGGAAACTTTTGGAGATGATCAGAGTGTTCTGTATCTTGATTATGATGGTTCTTACATAGGTGCATATATGTCAAAATTAATCGAAGTGTACTCTTCAAATGGGTGCATTTTACAATAAAATTTATTTTTTAAATATGTTTTTGCTGGCCAGGTGCAGTGGCTCACGCATGTAATCCCAACACTTTGGGAGGCCAAGGTGGCTGGATCACTGAGCCCAGGAGTTCAAGACCAGCCTGGGCAATATGACAAAACTCTGTCTCTACTAAAAATACAAAAAATTAGCTGGGCTTGGTGGCACACACCTGTAATCCCAGCTACTCAGGAGGCTGAGGCATGAGAATCACCTGAACCAGGGAGGTGGAGGTTGTGGTGAGCCGAGATTTGGCTACTGCACTCCAGCCTGGGCAACAGAGCAAGACTCCGTCTCAAAATATATATATATGTATATATATGCTTTTACAAATGTGGTAAAATGTTATCAATTGGTGAGTCTAGGTAAAGGATATACTTCATCTTTTACTTCATTATACTAGATTTAGAAGGGGAAAAAATACTCTTTCCAATAGGCAGCAATGTAAAGACAGTAATTGAATTATTGAGGGGAATAAATAAGCCGGAGAGCTTAAGAAATGCGCTGTCTTCCTAGAATTTTGTATCTGTTCTTTCTTTTTATTATTATTATTATTATACTTTAAGTTCTAGGGTACATGTGCACAACGTGCAGGTTTGTTACATGTGTATATATGTGACATGTTGGGGTGCTGTACCCATTAACTCGTCATTTACAATAGGAATATCTCCTAATGCTATCCCTCCCCCCCCGTCCCTACAATAGGACCCGATGTGTGATGATCCCCTTCCTGTGTCCAAGTGATCTCATTGTTCAATTCCCACCTATGAGTGAGAACATGTGGTATTTGGTTTTCTGTTCTTGCGATAGTTTGCTGAGAATGATGGTTTCCAGCTGCATCCATGTCCGTACAAAGGACACGAACTCATCCTTTTTTATGGCTGCATAGTATTCCATGGTGTATATGTGCCAACTTTCTTAATCCAGTCTGTCACTGATGGACATTTGGGTTGATTCCAAGTCTTTGCTATTGTGAATAGTGCCGCAGTAAACATA
>NW_012123931.1:802174-803975 GCF_000951035.1 Colobus angolensis palliatus | reverse complement strand
TTCAATCGCTGATACTCTTTCTTCCAGTTGATCGAGTCGGTTACTGAAGCTTGTGCATTTGTCACGTAGTTCTCGTGTTATGGTTTTCATCTCTATTAGTTCTTTTAAGGTCTTCTCTGCATTGATTATTCTAGTTATCCATTCATCTTTTTTTCAAGGTTTTTAGTTTCTTTGCTCTGGTTACGTAGTTCCTCCTTTAGCTGTTGTTTCTGCTGTTAATCATCAGTCACCTTCAATTAGAGCACAAAATGAATTCTTTCCTTGTAAATTGATGTGGATGGTCTGCTGGTACAGGCTTCATCTTCAACATCATGTCCCTAAACAAGTTATCCATTTGTAAACTGCTGATTTCCTTGGGCCATTGTCCTCATAAACTTTTTGTTAAATACCAGTGATTTCACAGTTCTTCCACCCAAGCTTCACCATAAATTTGATGTTTGTTCTTGCTTCAATGTTAGCAGAATTCATCTTGCTCTTATAGGAGATCTTTTCAAATTGATGTCTTAATTTTCTTTGTGCCTCCAACTAGAGCCTCTTCAGACATGTTATAACAAGTTAGTATAAGTTTATTTTGGTACAAAAGTAATTGAAATCCATGCATAGTTTTTCCAAAATACACATTTTTCACAAATGTTTTGAAGACCTCTGGTATTAAGGAACCCCTGCACTGTTTGGGAGGATTAACTAGATAATCACCTTGGGGCTTTCCAACTCTGGGAGTCTGATTTTCTCCATTCTTTGAGGTCCGCCATCTAGCATTATTATTAGATGGTGATTCCCTCAGTGGTGGTGTTATTTTTTTACCCCAACTTTCGCTGTTTATCTGTCCTGTCATTTGCATCAATACACATGCCCCCACCACCTTTTTCATTGGTTTTTTAAATTATTTCCTGGGTTTTGCCTGTATTCCAGATAGATTACTTGAATAACTTAATGATCATAAATAAAGACCTACAGAATCATAGAATCTGCGACTTAAAAGAAGTTGCAGAGATTAACAAGTCCATCCTTATACCAGGAAAGATACAATGGTGTTAGGCTATATCACCTAACACTGAGTCAGATGTTTTGAATTTGAGAAGCTGCTCTATTATTTGCTGACTTCAAGATCTTGTGTAAGTTGCTTAACCTTTGTGAGCCTCTGTTTTCTCATTTGCATAGTAGGCATAATAATAGATATACTATAGGGTAGCTATAAACATTTAATGAGATAAATATATATATAAAGGGACCTAGCTTGCCATCTTATAGTGGACTCTCAGTAAATACTGCTTAAGGCTGAATGTCCTCATTTTATACATAAGGAACTGGATACACACAAGTCATGCTGGTAGCAGCGGCTGAGATAGAATGAGAGAGACTCAGGCCTCCCAGGAAAGTGCTCCCAACACATCAAAGCTGCTTTGTAAATGCCTCTAAAACCTACTCATTCTTTCATTGGACAAATATTTAGGCATTGGAACTACAGAGACAAATTATAGCTCACAGTTTAGTAGGAGAAACCAGTAAGAGACATTTAAAATGTAGTGTAATGAGTGCTGCAGTAAAGCACAGCATGTACAAGGTGTTTGGGAATTACAGTGAGGCACATAACTTATTTTAGGGGGTAGAGAAAAGAAAAGATACCTCTCATAGACTACAATAACTGAAACAGGGGTAAGAGGTGAACACGTAGGATACTGCATACAGAAGGATTTAACGTTCAAAATTCCTTTCTTCCTTTAATTCACTTTACAGCTTTGCCCAGGATGACTAAATACTATATATATATATATGTGTGTGTGTGTGTGTGTGTGTGTGT